>NC_057795.1:253599262-253606269 GCF_018294505.1 Triticum aestivum
GGGGGGGGGGTGAATAGGCGATTTTTATGAATTCTTCATTGAGGAATTTGCCGGTGAGGAAATTCCTTAGAGAAGAACCATTAGCAGCGGAATAAGTACTCAAAAGTAAGCATAACAGAATACAAGCATGGTCGTCATGATGAAATGAAGACTAGCACAGAGTACAGAAAGTGTAATCACAGGATAACACAAGATGAAGACAAACAGACTGAAGAAATTGAACTGAGGAAATTGAGAAAGTCTTCAGTCAAAGTCTTCAAACACAGATATGAACAAACACTCAACACAGTAATGAGAAATGAAATGGTTGAGGATATAGAACCAGTAGGTTGATGAAGACAATGATTTGGTAGACCAGTTCCAACTGCTGTCTCAGTTGTATGTCTGGTTGGAGCGCCTGAGTATTTAAACTCGAGGACACACAGTCCCGGACACCCAGTCGCTGAGCACGCAGCTCAGGACACCCAGTCCTCACCGTATTCTCCTTGAACTAAGATCACATAGATCTTGTCCAATCACTCGTGGTAAGTCTTCAGGCGACTTCCAAACCTTCATAGACTTGGTCACTCGACGATCCACAATTCCTCTTGGATGCTCTAGACCTTGACGCCTAACCGTCTGGAAGAAGCACAGTCTTCAAAGGTAACAAGCGTCGGATCCACGCAGGATCAATTTCTTCAGTGATGCTCAATCACTTTGGGTTTGTAGGGGTTTGGTTTTGGGTTTTCCTCACTCGATGATTTTCGCTCAAAGTCCTCGGAGGATGGGTTGCTCTCAAATGACAAGTGTCAAGTTTTCTCGGAGCAGCCAACCAGCTAGTGGTTGTAGGGGGCAGCTATTTATAGCCTAGGGAGCATCCCGACATGATAAGACATAAATGCCCCTCAATGATATGACTGTTAGGTGGATAAGATATTTTGGGACAGCTGGCGCGCAGCACAGCAACGGTCGGAAATTTGACTCTCAAATTCCTCAGGGCTATCATGTTCCTCACTGTGTAGGTAATTCGAGCTGACGAATTCCTAACTCCTCAGTCAGAACAAATTCATCAGTGACCAGAAGAATTTCGTCTCTGTCACTGAAGAAAGTGACTGAACTGTATGAGATTTCCAAAGGCTTCACTCGAAGGGATTGGTAGGTGTAGGATTTTGAGTTGAGCATCACATGGAAATTTTTCCTTAGTATTTCCTCGATCCCCTTTAATAGTACGGTGTTTCCTATGACTCAAGAAAGAGAAAACGAAACTACGAAAACAAAAGTCTTCACGCTTCATGTTCCACAAATGAATACCAAGTCTTCAAGGTCACACCAATTTCTTCACTTTCAAAGTCTTCAGAAAGTCAAAGTCTTCAGTTGAAGAACTTCATTTTTAGGGGTCGACTTTCTCTGTAAATATCAAACTCCTCATAGACTTATAGACCTGTGTACACTCACAAACGCATTAGTCCCTTAACCTATAAGTCTTCAATACACCAAAATCACTAAGGGGCACTAGATGCACTTACAATCTCCCCCTTTTTGGTGATTGATGACAACATAGGTTAAGTTTTCAACGGGGATAAACATATGAAGTGTATACACTGATATGAGGAATTTTATTACAAGATATAGTAGAACTCCCCCTGAAGATGTGCATAGTGAGGAATTTGCTTTTGAGGCAATGCACATTTGAAGAGTTGAATCATGGAGATCTCCCCCTATATCTTGTAATTCATACACGCATTTGATATATAATATGAAGAATTTGAAATGCATTATGAAATATGGTGCCTGATGTGATTCAGCATGCGTGCAATGTCATTAACAAGGAATAAGCATGCAAATCATAATGCAACAAAAGTATCAGCGCACCATCGGGTTTAAGATTACAACTCGATCCAAATAGAAGTTTCAGAAGAACGAGAGTTGTAACTTAAAAAAATGCCCTTAATATAAACCCGCTTGAAGACTAACTCAGATTTCTCCCCCTTTGTCATCAAATGACCAAAAGGATTGAAACTGAGGACTAACGCCCCTGAAGAATAACAAGTTGATGGAGGAGCGCCAGTGTTGTTGGGGTCGGTTGTTGTAGTAGGGCCTGCCACAGTGTCGTCCAAATCTTCATACTCATCAGTGTCACGCGATGAAGAATAAGAGCTGGCCACCAAGGAAGGAACTTTGACCTTCTTGAATTTCTTCGGTGGAGGTGCAGACCAGTCAAATTCTTCCTTGAGACCCATATTCTTCAGATCTGCAGCGTTGTAGACATGAGAGAGAACAGCCCAGGTACGGTTGAAGGTTTCATGGAGGTAGTATTGGTTTTTCTTCACTGCATTGTGTGTTGAGGTCATGTTGTGAAGAATTGAACCAAACTGACGCTTGACCCATTTATGATTGCGATCAACCTTCTGATGAAGACTGAGGAGTAACTCACGGTCAGTCATCACCCTGGGTGCTGTGGCTTGAGGATTTTGCTTGGCTGAGGTATTTGCGGCAGAGTCATGTGTGGCAGAATCGTCATTGGTAGAGTAAGATGCAGCCTTGCGAAATTGACCATCCAATGGACGAATGCCTTCATCGATCACAACAGCGGCCTTGCCTTTATCATCAGCTGATGAAACTGTCCGTTTCATGACTTCAATGGGAGGCAAGTAGCTACCGTGGTTCAGAGTGTCAGCTTTGTAATTCAGTGAAGATCTTGCCCTGATGAATCTCATAATCCAAGGAGCATAGGGCTTCAGCTTGAATGGTGACATAGCAATATTGGCCAGAGTCCTCATGACGAAATCATGGAAGTTGACGGGAACGCCATGAATGATGTTGAAAAGCACATTCTTCATGATGCCAACGACTTCTTCATCATTTGAGTCGTGGCCTTTGATAGGACTCATTGTCTTCGTCAGAATTCGATAGACAGTCCGAGGCACATACAATAATTCCTTGATGAGGAATTTGGTTCATGGGGCCTGCCTTGGCTTCAAAGGCTTCATCAGCACTTGCATATAGTGATTTGAAAGTTCTGGTTCATTGTAGATACAACGAGCATCATCAAGTGGAGGTCTGAGTGGTAGAGCACGAAGCAATTCAGTTGCTGGTGCCTTGTAGTGAGTATTTTCAGACATCTAGTCTAATACCCATGAGTTCACGTCTTCAGCGTCTCCAGTGATGTGCAGAGTTGCATAGAATTGAAGAATGAGTTCTTCATTCCAGTCACAGATATCAATGCAGAAATTCAGAAGTCCTGCATCGTGAAGGACACTGAGGACTGGCTCAAAGCCGGGCAGAGACTCCATGTCCACATGAGGAATATGTGCATGATCGAAGACTTTGTCTTTGTTGAAGAGCACTGAGGAATAGAAATTGGCTTGGCTGGCAGTCCAGAAACGCCTCTTCCTTATGCGAGTAGAATCATATGGATTATAATCAGTGAAGAATACGTGCTAGGCAAAGAAAGCTTCAGCCTTGAACTTTTGTTTGCTTGAGAACGGATTCTTTTGCTTTGGCAGAGGGGTGTCAGTGAGTTGCATCACCACCTTAGGAATCGCGAGCTCAGGTTCTTCAGGCTGAGGAATTTCTTGTTCCTCAACAGGTGCAGTCTCAGGATCAGCAGCAGCAGGTTCATTAGCACTAGTGGCTGGAATTTCTTCATGGACAGATGAAGTGGGATGAGTTTCTTCAGAGCCCATTTGAACAGTTGGTGCAGGGGACTGAGGTATCTGTTGGAGTGGGGTGGAGAGTGGAGAATTTGGATGTTGACTTTCCCAAAAGTCATCGTTCATCACTGGCGTTGTGCTTCCAATATCCACATCTTCTTCAAGTTCCTCAACACGGGCCTCTTCAGCTGTGAACTGAGGCTTAGGCGAGGAAATGATTGGGGTTGAAGGGATTGCTTCCACTTCAATTTCTTCATCAATCTGCTCTGACAAAGTAGCAGAATGATTTTCTTCATCAGATCCGCTTGGGATCTCATAGTCTTCTCCAAAAGGAACAAGGTCCTTTGATGGCATGGAGGAAATCGGAACAGCATCAATTGGATTTTCGATTGAGCTGGTCGTTGGCTTCATTTTCTTCGCAGCCGAAGAGTTTGATGCAGCTGATGCCTTCCTTTTCTTCACTGCAGCTCGCTCTGCAGCCTTGGTCTTCTTCACAACGAATGCACATGGAAGAATTGGAGTTGGTGTAGGTGCAGATGGAGCTGAGGAATCTGGTTGATTTTATTCAGGCGCAACTGTTGCAGTTGCCCTGACTTCTTCAGTTTCTTCACGCGCACCACTAGTGTATGCCCTGGCAATTTCTTCAGCGGCTGGAATGGGATCATCAGCCCTGGAACCTGCATTTTCATCAGCAGCCTGAACTTCGGCCAAGGAGTTGGAAAGGGGGATTCCTACAGGCAGTCGGCTCTGATACCAACTTGTGACGCCCCCGATTCAATCGTACACTAATCATACACGCAAACGTGTACGATCAAGATCAGGGACTCACGGGAAGATATCACAACACAACTCTACAAATAAAATAAGTCATACAAGCATCATAATACAAGCCAGGGGCCTCGAGGGCTCGAATACAAGTGCTCGATCATAGACGAGTCAGCGGAAGCAACAATATCTGAGTACAGACATAAGTTAAACAAGTTGCCATAAGATGGCTAGCACAAACTGGGATACAGATCGAAAGAGGCGCAGGCCTCCTGCCTGGGATCCTCCTAACTACTCCTGGTCGTCGTCGTCAGCCTGCACGTAGTAGTAGGCACCTCCAATGTAGTAGTCGTCGTCGACGCTGGCTCCTGGCTCCTGGACTCCAGCATCTGGTTGCGACAACCAGAAAGAAAGGAAAGGGGGAAAAAGGGGGGAAAAAGCAACCGTGAGTACTCATCCAAAGTACTCGCAAGCAAGGAACTATACTACATATGCATGGGTATATGTGTAAGGAGGCCATATCGGTGGACTGAACTGCAGAAAGCCAGAATAAGAGGGGGATAGCTAGTCCTATCGAAGACTACGCTTCTGGCAGCCTCCGTCTTGCAGCATGTAGAAGAGAGTAGATTGAAGTCCTCCAAGTAGCATCTTCAAGTAGCATCTCCAAGCAGCATCACATAGCATAACCCTACCCGGCGATCCTCCTCTTGTCGCCCTGTAGAAAAGCGATCACCGGGTTGTCTGTGGAACTTGGAAGGGTGTGTTTTATTAAGTATCCAGTTCTAGTTGTCATAAGGTCAAGGTACAACTCCAAGTCGTCCTGTTACCGAAGATCACGGCTATTCGAATAGATTAACTTCCCTGCAGGGGTGCACCACATAACCCAACACGCTTGATCCCATTTGGCCGGACACACTTTCCTGGGTCATGCCCGGCCTCGGAAGATCAACACGTCGCAGCCCCACCTAGGCAAAACAGAGAGGCCAGCACGCCGGTCTAAACCTAAGTGCACAGGGGTCTGGGCCCATCGCCCATAGCACACCTGCACGTTGCGTGGGCGGCCGGAAGCAGAACTAGCCCCCTTAATACAAGAGCAGGCTTACGTTCCAATCCGGCGCGCGCCGCTCCGTCGCTGACGTCTGAAGTGCTTCGGCTGATACCACGACGCCGGGATACCCATAACTACTCCCACGTAGATGGTTAGTGCGTATAGGCTCGTAGCCGACTCAGATCAAATACCAAGATCTCGTTAAGCGTGTTAAGTATCCGCGAACGCCGAACAGGGCCAGGCCCACCTCTCTCCTAGGCGGTCTCAACCTGCCCTGTCGCTCCGCCACAAAGTAACAGTCGAGGGCCGTCGGGAACCCAGGCCCACCTCTACCGGGATGGAGCCACCTGTCCTTTCAGCCCCCTCGTCAGAATCACTTGCGGGTACTCAATGAGCTGACCCGACTTTAATCACCATCTGTATAGTATGTATGTATGTATAGTATATACCCGTGATCACCTCCCAAGTGATCACGGCCCGATAGTATAGCAAGGCAGACTGACAAGAATGTAGGGCCAATGATGATAAACTAGCATCCTATACTAAGCATATAGGATTGCAGGTAAGGTATCAACAGATGTAGCGACAATGTCAGGCTATGCATCAGAATAGGATTAACGAAAGCAGTAACATGCTACACTACTCTAATGCAAGCAGTATAGAGGAGAATAGGCGATATCTGGTGATCAAGGGGGGGGGGGGCTTGCCTGGTTGCTCTGGCAAGAGAGAGGGTCGTCAACTCCGTAGTCGAACTGGTCAGCAGCAGCGTCGGTCTCGTAGTCTACCGGAGAGAAGAGGGGGAAGAAATAATGAATACAGAGCAAACAAAGCACCACAAAATATATCAAGGAAATACGCGGTGTTCGGTGTGCGCTAACGCGGTAGTAGGTGATATCGGTGAAGGGGGGGAAACCCCCGGGAAAGTATTCCCGGTGTTTCGTGTTTTCGGGCAAAGGAGCCGGAGGGGGAAAGTTGCGGGTTCGATAGGTTAGGGGTGTGTGGCGGACGAACGGACCGCGTATCCGGATTCGTCTCGTCGTTCTGAGCAACTTTCATGTTGAAAATATTTTAATCCGAGTTACGGATTAAAAGATATGATTTTCTAAAGATTTTATTAATTTCTGAAATTTAATTAATTATTTAATTTAATTCGAAAATGGATTTATGACATCAGCATGATGTCATGCTGACGTCAGCAGTCAACAGGGTTGACTTGGTCAACCTGACATGCGGGTCCAGTGGGACCCACCTGTCATTCTCTATTTAGTTTAATTACAGATTAGTTAATCTAATTAGTGATTAGGTTAATCTAATCAGGATTAATTAACTTAATTAATTACTTAATTAATTAATTAATTAACATTTTAATTATTTTAATTATTATCTATTTATTTTATTAAATCCTTTTTTTTAATTTTCGTTCTGGGGCCTGGGCCCCTCATGTCATAGGCACAGGGCCTTAGCGGGATCGGGCGCAACGGGCGCGGTTGCGGGCAACGGGCACCGGTGTGCGGGCGTGGTGGCCGGCCCCAATCAGGGCGCCCGAGGGGGGGGGGCGCCGG
>NC_057795.1:253907390-254123368 GCF_018294505.1 Triticum aestivum
TACCAGTCGAAATTGTCATTAGATTATTGTACTTGCATGTTGTGTCATGTCTCTGAATGTATTATGTTGCAAGACCTCCTATGTTGTCCATGTGTTGTAATGATCCGAATTTTTTAGGCAAGGTAATCCTCAGTACTTGTATGATTGACATAAGGTGAACTGTTTTCGTGTGAGCATATTGTATAGGATGAAATAACTGTTTGACTCAGAGTGTATCCAACCTACTGAATTCAAAGATCACGACATTTCTAAATCATAATCATATATAAAGGTGGAATAAATCTCTGTTATTGTTTTGAAGAAATAAATAACAAAACATAGAATTATCTATGCATATTTGTAATCGAATACAAATTGGATTTGAATTTAGTTTGCCAGGGCCCAGGGCCAACGTGAATGCTAATTCTCCCAAGTTTTGAAAGAAGCGGCTAAAAACGCACTATAATTTGTCGGCTGCCCAAAGCAAGTGTTTGCGAGATGGAAATCAATGTCTACCCCTGACACTTGACATCCTTATCGACCGGATTTACACTGCTGTTGATAGGGGTAGACTAGTAACTTCAATCAGACATGACACGACGGCCTCTGAGCCCATTCAGACACGGTGGGCGCCAAACGTGGGCGACAAAACACATTTGATTCAAGCTTGTCCGAAAGACATGTGTCTCTTCCTCCATTTCCCAATTCATACATGGTGGGCGGCAAAACAAACTCTCCTCGTCCGAAATCGATGTAGGCTAATATTTTAAATAGGGGCAGATGTGTAACTTCCCTCAGACGTGACACAACCGCCCTACTTGTCAGCCCCGTTCATACACCATGGGCGCCGACCGTGGGCGGCAAAACACCCTCTCCTCGCCCGAAATATTTACCGGCAAATATTTGGGAGATGCGAGATTACCGTCCTATCCCCAACCGACGCGATGTCCAAGATTTTAAATGGGGCATAAGTTCGTAACTTTCCCACATTTCAGACAAGCGCGTCCCAAAGTTTGAGATCCCCCCTCCCGTCCATTTCCCCATTCATACACCATCGGCGACACGACAACCTCCACACTGCGGCCAGCTTCCTCCATCCGCCTCCCCATCCTCCACCTTGCCGGAGCCTTTACCCCTACCCCGTCGTCCACTGCAAGAGATGGACATCTCTCATCCATGGCGCTGGACTAGGATCCTTCCATCGCCTCCTCTCACTTCATCGGCGCCGTTGTCCACCTTGCCGTTGCCGCTCCTACGACTGCCTCGTCCACGGCAACAGGATTTATCCCCCGACCCAGCCGTCTGCCGTCTAAAGTCTTTTTCCCCGTCGCCGACAGCCATCGCACCCGCAGCACCCTCAATGTATCAGCATAGGCCTACACGGCGTCACAAGAGAGGTGGTACTCTTCCGTATGTGCTTAAGTTATTGATCTCACCCGGAAAATAGATCGCAATTTGTTTACTATACTTTTCTTGTCCGTACCAAATCGTAGTGGCTAGTTGAAAGCAAACATTGGTTGCGAAGTAGCTTTGTCCGGTTTGCACCTTCAGATCCGCCATGGCACGGGCACTATACTCGTAAAGCTTATGGTTTCCCCCCCTTTATATTCATTACCATCATCGTAGGTGCTTCGTGTCGTGCTAGCACTGCTCCTCAAGACCTCAACCCAAAGCTTACATGCTGAAATACGAATCTGATATAATGCTCATATCACTAAAACAGAGAACGTTTAACTGGTCACCTAATGTTCCTATATTTGTTTCAAAAATCATGTGCGCCACCCACTGGTCAGCTAGTTCCACTTTCCTGATTTTTCTCTTGATGCTTCGGGTTTTCCCCTTTTTTCTACTTTACTATGATCTGCGTAGGTGCTTTCTGTCGTACTAGCATTACTCCACCCTTCAAGCTAAACAACACAACACTTAGAATTCGACAGCTTAGTTGTTCAAATATGATTGTGACATGATACTGATATTAGTTAACCGACACATTTAATTGGTTAGCTAAAGGTCCCACTTGAGTTTCCAAATGCATGTCGTGACATATAGAGAGACATCATAATTGCATTTTTTGTCACTTGTTGACCGTACTTTCTTGTCCATACCAAATCTTAGTTGTTATTTCAAAGCAAACTTCGGTTGCTAACTACCCTTTGCGCGGTTTGCAGCTTCAGATCTGCCATCCCACTGCCACGGTCAACACTGTACTCATCATGCTTATGGTTTCCCCATTTTATGATGACCACAATCAGCCTACATGGTTCGTGTCGTAATAGCACTGCTCCACCCATCGAGCTAAACAAGCTTAGTTGTACAAATTCATATATGATATTATGCTGATATTAGTAAAACTGAGAGATGTTTAATTGGTTAGCTAAATGTTCCTACTTTAGTTTCGAAATGCATGTGAGCCACATATGGAGTGACCGGAAAGAATAGTATTTCTCTGTGCGCTCTGGTTCATCATGGGTGGCCAACCGACATTGTATTGAAAGACTTGTAATATCTTCAATCTGCTTGCTCTTCTGCTCTTCTTTAACATGATCCTCTTCTCTTGCGGTCGACTGGTCAGGTCGAGTTGTTCTCCCTTAGTATATTTTGAATCTGTTAGGTCAGGTCGACTTGTTCTTCTTTACTATATGTTGAAGCTGTCATCTGCGAAGTGTCATCACTTCTGGAGCTCTCATATTTCGAGTAGTAGGCCACATTATATTAATGCACACACCAAATTACAGCATGCATGGCATCTCTTAAAAGAATTGAAGAGATATCACAAAGAGGTTTACAAGGAGGGAGTATTGGATTGGAATCACTTCTGCATTACAAAGAAAATCTCACTTGTTTTTATGTTTTCATACATGTCAGATATTGAACATTATCAAAATGAATATGAGAATGGGCGCATGAGAGGAATATGGCAGAACAATCCACTGGCTAACAAACTTGGCATGGTGGAGGATGGCCTATCTTATTCTCCCATCAAGGTGCTTGCTCTAACTTTGCAAAGTTGTATTGGTCGTACATATTTTGCATCTGACCTCTTGCATTACTTCTACTTTGTTACACCATCTGCTTAGTTTAAGCATCATATATGAATATATGCCATATCTGTCCATTTTCTGCACTTGTTCCATGCGTCGTCACACTATGTCTTTCCAGTCAAATGTTGTTCTTCTGTAATAGATGTCCAAAAGGAAGAGGGTGAGTGCAGATCCTCAAGGAGTACAAACTAGGTATTTGGAAAAGGTATTGATACCTTTTAAATTAGATAGATCAACAAGCACAGAAAACACAGGCCCAACTGTACCACACTTTAATCCTACTCCAGTGGCCAAACCCCTATTAGAACTGCTGAGAGCCCAGCGTCGGGTACTGTCTATGATATCAATTCAAAATTTGAACTCCTAAACTTCTGCATGTGTCTTACCTTCTCTCTTGTATGAAAACTTATTTCAGATGAATCTCCTTGCTCAAAGGATCATACGATCTCACAAAAATACTGGGCTCTGCATTGCTCTTGTCAGTACCTCTCTCCCTTTTTCCTTGTAACACTATACTTAATTAATTGCTATTTGATTATGTATCATCAGTCTGCACCTAAGCTTCATTATCCTCTGTTTCTTCCAACATTATTTGATCTATATTTACTCTTTGCAAAATGTAGAATAATGACAACGCTTATAAAGAATTTTCTTTGGGGAACTTATTGAATTATCCTTCCATAAACATGGAGAAGGGCTTTGTCCAGTCCGTGTTAACATGTAATGTAAGTTCATCCTTCTCAAGCCTTCAAACTTGTTCTAGTATAGATTTGGATCGGCATCATTTCCTCCACTGCTGTTTGCTTTGTTGTTTACATCTGATTGGATGTTTGCAACAACTTCCAGTTTCAAATTGTAGTTGTAGAAACATGTTCCTTATGTAGAACATATCCATTTATTTGCTTATATAATTGTGAAACCTGTTACGGGTCTCCTTGTTTCTCTTTCAGAGTCGTATCTCTTATGCCAGGCAGAACTTTAGGGAAGATAGTGAGCCAAACCATCTTGAGGACAGCGAGATGACCCCAAGGTCCTGTCTTGATGAAGACAATGAGTTGCAGCTACTCACCAGCAGGTGTGAGACAACCTCTGTGCAGTCGCTGCCTCAATCAGTTCGACTTCTTCAGTGTCAACTTAAAGCGGAAAGGCTTGCTTCAGCTCAGCTCCGACTTGAAGTCAAAGATGCAATGAAGATGTTAGAGGACTGCCGTGCGCACATCATGCCATACATGTACTGTTGATGCATCTAACGTTGACAAAACGAAGGTCTACTCAGCTTCTTCGGCTGTTTTGGGGGCCCGACCTGGCCAGGCCTAGTGCCTTCTGAAGTGCTTTCAGTTTTGTATATTCTTTTGTCGGCGCGTTTATTTCCACTCGTGGTGAACTTTGATGCCCAGTGGATGTAATATGTGTGATAGCTGTCATATCCTAGCGTAAGTTGCTTGCTTATTTATTTCCTTGTTGTCTTATTTATTTGTTTGTTTGTAGTCATTGTAGTTCTTTTTCCGCGGTTTGCTATTGGATGCAGTAACCTACTCCCTACGTCCCGAAAAACATGTCATGGGGTAGTACATTTGTTTTTTTGCATTTCAGTTCTTCCACTTTCAAAGCTCTAGAAATTAAGCTCCCAAATCACTCCTCCCGTCGCCCGCGTCACCACGGCCAGCCGTCTCCAATCGCCATGGCCAGCCATCTCCAATCTCCACGGCCAACCACCGCAGTTCTTGAGACACCGACAAGCCCACCCACGAACAAGACCTCCGCTGCCCACGAGGAGGATCTCCGCCACCCGCCCACGAGGACTCGGCCGCCCGCCCACGAGGAGGATCTCCCCCGGCCACAGAGGAGTGGGTCCTCCGGCGCCCACCGACGAGCGGGTCCTCCACCACCGACCGCCGCCACGCTAGTCCACTCCGCCCACGACTCCGCCGCTCACTGCCGTCGTGCTGGTCGTCATGCTGGTCCACTTTGGCTCGCCGGTTGGTTGAGGTGGTGGTGGCAGGCGACGCCTCTGCTGCCGACGCCCTCCGATCCCTGCCCTCGACCCCCGAGGCCTCCGGCTCTACCTTTGCTACTCCGCTCTGATCCCGGAGCTAATACAGAGTGAAATTGATCCGCAACTCTCTTGTCAGTGCTCCTCTGTTGATACAGAGTGAAATTGATCCGCAGCTCAATATTTGTCTTGACCAGCAGCAGCAGAGCTCTAGTAGCAGCTGCCCTGTGCTCCTCTGGCCAGCTCCTTGTGTTGCCGCCAGAGCTTGTGTTCCTAAGGAAGGAAGAAGGTAAAATTCAGTTTAAATGTCAGGTTTCAGTTAATATATACTCCAAAATGTTAAAATTTACTATCAATTTTCATGGTGAAACTGATAGTCATCTAGTGAAATTGAATGTTTGTCTAGATCAATTATTGCTAGCATTGTGGAATTAGAGCAGATAAGCCAATTTTGAACATACACAATCACTATACTTTTCTAACTGTCAAATTGTTATGTCAATGAGCATATGCAGTCACTAATCCTATGCAAATTTGGAGTACTGCTAGAATTACTCTAGTTTGGAGTACTCTAGAAATTATGAAAGTTTGGAGTGATTAACAGATGTTCTATTCTAACAATGTCAACTTAGGCATCCCAACACATGCACCTGCTGCTGTGCAGAGGGTAATTGCACTTTTTGTTTAATCTCCCTGTAGGACATGTGTAGGCAAGTGCCCTGTTTTACTCACTGTCAAAAAGTGCCCTATTTTACTCACTTCAAAGCAAGTAATCCTTCTGCCCTGTTTTACTCACTAGAGCAGATCTTCTCAGCTGAGGTCCCTAATTAACTTGTCAAAGTACCTACACTAAATTCTCCATGGAGAAAAGGATCTAGCTCCTCCTACACATGTATAGATCAATCAGTTTAGTTCTAGTGTTGTTAGACTTTTGCACCCACACAGAATTGTACTACTAGCTGCGAATCTTTACTGGAAAGAGATTCACAAGCAAAAGATTCCAAAGAATACTCAGCATGGATGTTTTGCAAAAGATTCCAAATGTTTCAGTAAACATGATACTCCCTAGAATTCAGTTAAACTACTACACAAAAAATTTCAGTTATGAGCCTATCTGTGTAAATACATTCACAGGAATCTAGCTCACATAGTGGGAAAATCTAGCCAACCTTGAGTAAAATCCACACCAAAAGAAGCAAGCTAGCAAGAAAGGATCAAGACATGGTCAAAATTCAGTTAGGATTCAGTTAAGATACATACAGTAAAAATCTGAGTTGGATATTGACACAGTACAACTGAGTTGATCCAGACTCAAATCTGAGTTTTTAAATGCAAAATTTGGATTAACATTGGTGATTACCACTACACTACATCCAATTGTATTGTGTTTATAGCAAAATGTTTGGCTACAAAAAATGGCTTATGGTTATGGTTAGAGCAAAGTGTTTGGATGCCATGGCAGCATTTCTTGTTTGGCTGCCGTGGCAACCAAACTAGAAATGGTGCCATGGCACCTATTTCTTGTTTGACTTGCATACTCATTTTGTGTGTGTATATTCTTGTTATGGTACCATGGTGTACTCATCTTTTGTCATTGATGGCAGGAAACATAACTATGGATTTGAACTTGATGCGTCAAAAGGAAGAACATGAAACTATTGATTTGAACTTGATGCCTCAAGAGGAAGATGATGAAGGTATTAATTTGAATTGGATCCCTAAACAGGAGGAACCTCAAGTGGAAGAGAATGGAACTATGGATTTGAACTTGATGCCTCAAAAGGAAGACGATGAAGCTATGAATTGGATGCCTCCAGAAGATGAAGGGAAAGAGGATGAAGCTCAAGAGGAAGAGGATGAAGTTATGAATTGGATACTTCAAGAGAAGAGAAGAGAATTGTCAGATAAGGAGAGGCATGGTGTTTACTTCGCTTTGCTGGTAATCGAGCTCAGAGATGGGACCATCTCTGGTATTTCATTTCTCCAATATTTTTATACATTCCAAAATAAATCTCCATAAATTTTTTAGCTCATTTGGAGATGTGTAGAATAGGTATCTTTGAAATAGATTTTTCAGGTTCTGAATTCCAGCTGTCGGTATTTTCCCTCTTTGTATAAACCTCGCATATTATGAGAGAAGGCATTAGAATTACTCTACAAAGCATTATATTAAAACAAAACACTATAAATGACAGTAGGAAAACATGATGCAAAATGGAAGTATTGTGTGCTTGCACAGGGAATCACAAACCTTAACATCAATATTCGTACTAAAGCACAATTGCTCACCAACATGACTCACATATTGTTATCTCCATATCGCAAAATTATTGCAAGGAATCAAACTTATCATATCCAATGATCTTTCATGAAAGTTTTTATTATATCCCTCTTGGATATTCATCACTTTGGGACAATTTCATAGCTTGTGCAAATTGTCATCACTATTATCAACTCCCAAAATAATATAAGTAAAGCATAAGAGTGTTCGGCAAACTACTCAAAAAAGATACAAGTGAAGTTCAAACGAGTAGTTAAATAATTAGGTTGATTTGTGAGGGCTCTCTCTCATTTAATTATATTAGATCTTAAGTATTTTATTCAAATAGCAAAGAAAACTAAATAAAATGACATTCCAAGAATACGAGAACTCATGTAAGAAGCAAAAACTTAGGCTCAACCGATACTAACCAACAATTGTTGGTGAAGAAAGTGGGATGCCTACCGAGGCATCCCCACGCTTAGATGCTTGAGACTTCTTGGAATATTATCTTGGGATGCCTTGGGAATCACCAAGCTTGAGCTCTTGTGTCTCCTTAATTCCTCTCATATCACGGTTTCCCTAAATCTCAAAAACTTCATCCAGACAAAACTCAACAAGAACTTGTGAGATAAGTTTGTATAAATCAATGCAAAACCTTATCATTCCCTACTGTAGAATATAACTGAAATTATAATTTAACGTTGCATACTAAATGTCTCTGCATATTTAATACTCCTATCTTCAAATAGAATCATTAAACAAGCAATCATATGAAAACAATGCAAACATAACAACAATATGTCTAAACAGGACAGTCTGTAAAGAATGCAAGAAGATTCCTACTTGTATAACTCCAAATATTCTGATAATACCACTGTAGAAAATTTATCATAGCATAATATGTAAAAATTTCAAGATTTTATCATGTTCTGACTTTCCAGAAGAATTCAGACAATGATAGAAAACTTTATGTTTTAAAACAGGAACATATGGACTTGCAAAATAAGCATGGTAAAGGATATACTTCACATTTTTATTAAAATAAAATATACAAAGCACTATTCTAAATAACATAAAGCAACTCAAAACATAATAAAATGACGCTCTAAGCAAAACCTATATCATGTGGAGAATAAAAATATAACTTCAAGTGAGGTTGCCGATAATGTTGAAGACGAAAGAGGGGATGCCTTCCAGGGTATGCCCAAGCTTAGTTGTTTGGTTATTCCGTGAATATTACCTTGGGGTGCCTTATTCACCCCCCAATCTTAGAGTCTTGCCACTCCTTATTCTCCTCATATCGAAATCTCACCCAAAACTTTAAAATTTCAGTCACACAAAACTTAACGGAACTTTGTAAAATAGGTTAGTATGATAAAGAGCAAATCATTCACTTTGGTACTATCAAAGACAAGATTCATAATTGTTCCCACCTAATTCGTACGGTACCCTAGAATTTCTACTATTTATATTGACCAATATGAGCCATAGAAACTATAAAACAAGCAAACTATGCATTGAAAACAGAATCTGTCAATAACAGAATAGTATGTAATGATCTGAACAATGGCCATACTTCTGTATATCGAAGAATTCAGAAAAATTAGGAAAACATAAGACATTTCTATATCAATCATGTGTAAAAAGTTCAGAATTTTATCATGCTCTATCAAATAGCAACAATTATTCTACTGGACGCAAAAATTTCTGTTTTTGCACAGAATCAAGTCAACTATCATCCACACTATCCCAAAGGCTTTACTTGGTAATTTATTGAAACAAAACCTATAAAACATGATTACTATAGTATCTTAATCATGTGAACACACAAAAAAAGTAGGTATAAGTGTTGGGTTGTCTCCGAACAAGTGCTTTTCTTTAATGCCTTTTAGCTAGGTATGATGATTTCAATGATGCTCGCATAAAAGTAAAGAATTGAAACATAATGAGAGCATCATGAAGCACATGACTAGCACATTTAAGCCTAACACACTTCCTATGCATAGGGATGTTGTGAGAAAACAACTTATGGGAGCAAGAATCAACTAGCATAGGAAGGCAAAACAAGCATGACTTCAAAACTTTCAACACATGAAGATGAAACTTGATATTGTTGAGATAAGTAAAAGCATATGTTCCTCTCTCATAGTAATTTTCAGTAGTGTCATGAATGAATTCAACAATAGAACTATCATATGATACTTGATCCACATAATCTTTGAGCATTAAAATCATGATGACAAGTTTCTTGGATATCATTATGTCGGG
The DNA here is from genome assembly GCF_018294505.1 of Triticum aestivum. NCBI lineage: Eukaryota > Viridiplantae > Streptophyta > Magnoliopsida > Poales > Poaceae > Triticum > Triticum aestivum. The sequence goes on from NC_057795.1 coordinate 253,916,935, forward strand.
GAAACTGATCCACCAACACCTATGGGGACCGGGCCCCTTTCGGTTCGGAGGGGGCGGAGGCCGCGCAAAGAGCGGATCGAGGCAGTACACGCGAGCAGTTTTACCCAGCTTCGGGCCGCACGGATGCGTAAAACCCTACTGCTGCTTGTTTGTGTGTATTGAATTCTTGCTCAGGAGCGATGGACGCTGCCAGACCGAGCGTGAGAGGGTTCCTGATGTTTCGAATGAGCCGACCCCCTTCTACGTTGTGCTTGGGCCTCCTTTTATACTTTCAAGGGGTCACTGACAGGTGGCAACGTAGACTAGAAGGGTAAAAATGGAAAAGGATGCGGTAGGTGCAGCTACCGCTACTGTGGACACAGTGCACCCTACCTAACTCTGACGGCAGGGGACAAGGTCATTGAATGCCCGTCTGAGTTGCCTAAACAGTGCAAAAAGTGACCGTTAGGAGCGCCACCGTTTGACACGATGGCCTTCTCTTCATCTCCGCTTGCCACCGCGTACCCCTGGCTGCACAGGCTCCCGCCACGCGCCCCTGAGGAAGCCTCATGGCGACACGCGGGTGGGTGCGCTGGAGCGTGGGTACAGAGTGGCAGCGGGCCCCCGGCGAGTACCTTGTCGGGGTCGTCGTCTTGTCGAGTCCAGAAGCTTGTCGCTCACCGGACCTTGCCGGGACGTGCGGTGCATCGCGGCAAGTTTCTTGAAGTGCCGTGGTTGGCCTTCCCGGCAAGCTCCTCTTGCCGGGGCCTTGTCTCTTCCCGGCAAGATCCTCTTGCCGGGGCCTTGTCTCTTCATCTTGAATGCTTTGTTCTTGAATGGCTCCAAAGGAACCCACGGAGGACTCTGGCGGTCGTCCGGCAAGCCTTGCCGCGCGGCGCTGCAACTGCCCGTGCACAAGTTCGGGATACTAGGGTACCCCTACTCTAGTACACCGACAGGAGCCCCCGGGCCTGGGCCACACACGGTGCCGAGCGCTGTTGGGCCAGGCCCAAAACAGGGCACGGGCACGCGCGGAGCCTGGTTATGCCGAATCTAACTCCGTATCCACCGCGCCCCCCGTAACGGCACGCGTCAATCGCGGAGTCGTGGGAGGGATCGTGGGTGGTTGTTTATTTGGAAGGCCGAAATGTCCGCCCCGTCCCTCTTTATAAGCAGGGGAAACAGGGGCATTTCCCCCACCTTCGCCCTTCGCTGCTGCAATCTCAGAAATCTCCGCCGCCCTCCTCCGCTTGCAGAGTTGAAAGAGGGCAGCGCTCCGCCCCCGTCGCTGCCGCCACCACCAGCGCCGTCGATCTCCCCCACCGCCTCCGCCATGCCTCCGAAGCCCGGGAAGGGGAAGGCCACGAAGGCCGCGGCCGCGAAAGCTGTGAAGTCGACCGAAGCGCAGCGGCTTGAGGCGCTGCGGAAGGAGCGGGCCACTTTCCCCCCCCGAGCTCTCCGTGAAGGAGCTGAGGGAGTGGTACTATCTCTTCTGGTCGACGGAGACGCGGGCGCATCCGCGCACGAAGGTACTCTCCACCGTCGCCTCGCAAGCAGCTCCAGTTGGCGGATATCCTTTCTTCGCCGTGTTCTTCTACTGCGGGCTCTGCCCGCCATTCTCTGATTTCTTTTGCGACGTCATGAACACCTATGGACTCCACCTCCTTGACTTCACCCCCAACGCCGTTCTGACCATGGCAGTTTTCGCCCATCTATGCGAGAACTTTGTCGGAGTCCACCCCAACGTAGCTCTCTTCCGCCATTTCTTTATGCCTCGTGTCGAGAGAGGGGAACCTCTTGCCGGCGGGATCGCCTGGATCTCGCGGGCCGGCAAGAAGGAGACCTATCTGGAGGGGGAGCTCCGCAGCAAGTGGGACGAGTGGAGAGCAGATTGGTGCTGGGTTGTAGAAGAGAGCCCGCAGCCGTTCACCGCCCTGCGCCAAGCCCCAGCAGTGCGTGGCAATGACTGGAGCGCTCTGTCCGTGGACGACGACAAGCTGAAGATCGCCACCACTCGGATCTTGCGTCTCAGGCTTGCCGGGCTGACTGTAGGAGCTGTCGGCGCAGATTTCCTTCGCCGGCGCATCGCCCCTCTGCAGGCGAGGGGGAGACCCGCCTGGGAATTTGGAGGCCCGGCAGATATCATGAGGTTGCGCCCAGGCCTCAACTTCAATTTCACCGTCATAGAGTTGGACGGGATACTCAAGGAGATATTCAAGCACGACCCACAGCATCCCGAGTGGTTCAGGTTGCCGGCAGGCGTCGTTCCTCTGTGCAACAACTCCTCGCGCGACCGCATCTGCGCCATGATGCCGTTGTGTGATTCGCACGGGATCGCTCCAACTTGGCAAGAGCCTGCCGGAGACATTGTGCAGCAGTTCTTCGACAGCCTAGTGGAAGTAGCGGTCAATGCTGACGACAAGAAGCTCCTCACCCGCGACACCACCGATCAAGAGATGGAACGCATCGCCACCAGGGCGGAAGAGGCGGCGGCAGCCGCAGCCGCGGGTGAATTTGGGTTCACGGTGGAGGAAGCGGACGCGGCATCGGCGATGAGTCTTGCTGAGCGGGAGTGGCCCGAAGACGAAGAAGAGCTTGCCGCGCCCGACGCCGAGTTGAGTGAGCCCGCCGAGGGTGCGAGCGGCCCGCCATCTCCGGGGAGCTTGCCGGGAACAGGGCCCGGAACGCAGCCCCCAGTGCAGCCAAGAAGGCGCCTCCGCAGGATCGGGGACGCAGCAGGGCGGCAAGCTGGTCAACAGCCGCAGCGCCGCGCGACGCGCTCCGCCGCGGCAAGTACGGTTGCCGCGGGTGCGCCTCCCGCCGCAGTGGCAACTGGGGCGGGGTCATCTCGGGCTGGCGCCGCAGTCCCCGCCAAGCGGCCAAGGGATCCCACCCCTCCACCTCGTCGCGCCGGAGGTGGGCCGAACTTCGACCTCTCCGCGCTCAGCTCCGACGAGGAAGAGGAAGAAGAGTAAGATTCCCTTGTTGTTCTTGTAGTTCTTCAACTTGCCATTCCTGTCTTGCATCTGATCTGACCCACCCTGGACTCTCCCTTTTCAGGACTCTGGCCCAGAGGGCGGCGAAGAGGGCCAAGGCTCAGGTGGTGATCATCGAGGACGAGCCCACTGCGACGACAGGAGGCGCGCCCGAGACCACCTTGCCGGATCCGGCCATCACTTCGCAGGCAGCCCAGCGCAGCCCCAGCGTAAGCATATGGTTTACTTTCTGCTTCTGGGTGCGCGTGGTTGCTCTTTTCCTTTGTTGACATCTGATCACTGGTTTGTTTGTGCAGGAGCAGAACAGCTTCATCAGGAGGGCGTGGTGATCACCTCCGACTCGTCGTCTGCTTCGACTATGCCGCCAAGGGCGGACTCCCCGGCAAGGGAGCATTCTCCGGTAAGGGAGGAGCCTCCGGCAAGGGAGGAGTCTCCGGCAAGGGACAGCGCTAACGATCTACCGGCGGTGGAGCTTATGACAGCGGATCCCAGCACAGGTAATCCTTCCTGCCCGAAACTTTCTTTGTATTCTTCTGCTGATTTTTCTTCTTGAGTGCTTGTTTGACTTCTCATTCTTCTCCGGTCATCAGGTCCACCCTCCGCGGATCCGATGGAGACCGAGGCGGGTGGCGGAGAGGATGCTGCGGCCGCCGAAGACGGAGATGGTGCCGTTGTGCCTGCCGGTGAAGAGGCCGCCAAGGCTGCCGCCGAGGAAGCTGGCGGGGGATCTGGCGATCGCACTGACGGCCCTGAGGCCGCAGGAGCGTCAGGCGCTGCACCGACCGCCGATCCCTCCGCCGCTGTCGCAGCGTCAGGCTCCGAGGAGCCCCAGCCCGGCGCCTATCTGAAGGCTGGCGAGGGCATCTTCATCAAGCTCCCTTGGGCGTCAAGCTCCAAGGCGCCGGTGGAAGGAGAAGTTTTGGATGGGGAGGTGCTCGCCTCCGCCGGGTTGTCGATCGTTGATGCGCCGGGAAGCAGCAGTGACGAGCCCGAGGAGGAGCGGCTGCTGCGGAGGCTGCTGGCGCTCTATCACGCCCGTCAAGTCAAGTTGGAGTCCCGGGAAGCGCTCGTCGCGAAAGCGAGCGTGGATATAGAGAAGCGCGCGGAGGAGCTCCAGGGTTTTCGCCAGGAAGCTCTCCGGGCCTTGGCGGAGGAGCGGGAGCAGCTTGCTGAAGAGCGGAAGGCCTTCCTCCTCGAGAAGGCCGAAGCTGAAGAGCAGCAGCGGCTCACCGGCGAGAAGTTGTACGCGCGAGAAGGCGAGCTGGCTCAGCGGAAAGTGAACCTCGACAGCCACGAGGAGGAGCTTTCCGCGCGCGAACGGGTACTTGGCGGGTCGTTCCAAGAGGCAAAGGATGCGGCTGCGGCTGCGGAGACCGCCAAGAAGGAATTGGAAGTAAAGGTGGCGCAGCTGGAGGCTGATCTAAAGGTGGGTGGTGAAGAGCTTGCCGCTCTCAAGCTGGAGCGCGAGAAGGACGCCCTTGCCCACGGTGAGCTGCAGGGCCAACTCTCCGAGAAGGGCAAAGAGCTGCACGCCGCCAAGAATTCCAATGCTAATCTGGAGCTGAAGCTGGCCACCCTGACGGAGACGTTGGACGGCGCCAAGAAACGGGAGGCGGACTTGAAGAAGGACATCAAGGCCAACGAGGCGCTGCTAGCGAGGGCCACCGAAACCCAGAATCTTCTCAGAGATACTGTGGCGCTCTGGACGGAGGGCCTCGTGAACATTGCTGCAGTCATCAAAGAGGAGCTGGTGCAATTGGGGGTGGAAGGCTTCGGGTACTCCTCCGACGAGAACCTCCAACCCAGCGCCAAGCTCACTCTGTTCTTCAAAGGCGTGGCGGCGGCGCTCCAGCAACTCCGGGAACGGATCCCAAAGCAGTTGGCCGACGAGTCACGCTCGATTTGTGCCGGAGTTCTGGAGAAGGTGCTGGTGAAGGTGGCCTTCCGCAATCCGGGCCTCAACCTCACCAACGTCCTCAAGAGGCTGCCGGCGGACGCTGATCTTGACGCACTTAAGGCCCTCGTCGCACCCATTGTGGACAGGGTGAACGAGGTCAAAAGGGTTGACGGCGGTCGCGTAGATTAGGCCGTCCGTTTTCTTCTTTTCTTGTCGCTGCCAGTCATGTCATGGGAACACTTTATTAGAGGCGCGACAAGTTATTTTTGTAATATAACTCTATCTTAGGCAAAAAATTGCTGTGTTACTTCCTTTACTCGACTCTTGGCTTTGTATGGTTCTGCCCTACGCTTTCTAGGGAAACTTGCCGGTGCAGGCACCCTTGCCGCGAGCGCCGAGTGCGGAACTTCAGCAGCCTGCTGGCGGGGTCGCTACCGACAAGCAACCTTGTCGCAACTAGTTGCAGCTCACTTAAGTTGTTGAGCGGACTCGAAACAAAGTAAGGGCCCAGCTAGCTACGAGTTGGTTCCTCCGCGCACAGGTTTTCCATACAAAGCACGGTCGTTCAAGGAAAATAACTCAAAAACTTAAAAAACTGATTGCTCAAACTTTAGCAACTTAGCTTTTCTGTCGTCTGCTTCCCGGCAAGGAGAAACTTTCTTGAACGGCCTGGTCCACACCATTATCTTCTCCTCCCCCCCCCCCCAGTAAACCTTGTGGGCGAGGGAACCTTCCTTCTTTTGAGAAAGAAACAGAGAAATAAAGTAATGATATGGAGCCTTGGGCTCGTTATCGCTTACCGGGGTCTGGTGCTGCACAAAGTGTCAGATAACCTATGCGAAAAAGGATTATAGCATAAAGAAAAAAAAACTGACAAGATGTGCGGGGCACATGAACTTTACTGGTGCACGGGGTCTGCGCCCGGCTTTGTACAAAGGATTACATGCAACAGCGACAAGACTTGTACAAAAGGTGGTTGCCGGAAAAGCTTTCCGGCAACCGCGCCCTACGGGTAAAACTTACGAAGATGTTCAATGTTCCAGGAGTTGCTCACCGGAATGCCATCTTCGGTCTCAAGGCGGACAGCGCCGGGCCTAGTGACTCGTTTCACCCGATAAGGGCCTTCCCACTTCGGCGTCAACTTGTTGGAATTCTTGGCGGACTGAACACGCCGAAGAACAAGGTCGCCTTCCTTGAAGCTCCTGGCTTTAACTTTGCGGCTATGGTAGCGACGCAAAGCTTGCTGGTAGCGAGCGACTCGCACAGCAGCCTGAAGACGGTCTTCCTCAAGAAGCAGCGCGTCATCTTGGCGCAACTGCTCTTGCTCGAGCTCATCATAAGCGAGCACTCGAGGTGACCCGTAAACGAGTTCCGTGGGGAGAACTGCCTCTGCTCCGTAGACTAGAGCGAAGGGTGTCTGGCCAGTGGCTCGATTTGGCGTCGTCCTGATCGACCAAAGAACCATCGGCAGCTCCTCGATCCAGTTTCTTCCGCACTTGTGCAGCCTATCGAAAGTTCTGGTCTTGAGGCCTCGCAGCACTTCAGCATTTGCCCTCTCCGCTTGACCGTTGCTTCTCGGATGAGCAACAGAAGCGAAGCAGACCTTGGCGCCAAGATCTTGGACGTACTACATGAAGGTGCGGCTCGTAAATTGCGTGCCGTTGTCGGTGATGATCCTGTTAGGGATCCCGAAACGGCAAACAATCGACCTGAAGAACTTGGCTGCTGATTGTGCTGTCACCTTCCTCACTGGTTCCACTTCCGGCCACTTTGTGAACTTGTCGATGGCGACGTACAAGAACTCAAAGCACTCGACAGCTCGGGGAAAGGGGCCGAGGATGTCGATCCCCCAGACCAAAAATGGCCAGGATAAAGGGATCGTCTGGAGAGTTTGAGCTGGCTGGTGTATCTGTTTGGAATGGAACTGGCACGCTTCACACTTGGTTACTTGTGCAGTTGCATCCTGGAGGGCTGTCGGCCAGAAGAAACCTTGTCGGAATGCTTTGCCGGCAAGTGCTCTTGCGCCAATGTGGTGACCACATATGCCTCCATGTATCTCTGCCAACAGCTATTGTCCATCTTCCCGACGAATGCACTTCAATTTCACACCGTTGAGTCTTATTCTGTACAGTGTGTTGTCGACAAACTTGTACATACTTGACTGCTGGGCTACTCTTTCCGCTTCTTCTTGCTCTTCGGGAAGCTCTCTTGTCTGAAGGAAACGGACGATCTGCTGCGCCCATGCTGGAGCTTGCGGCTCGACAACAAGGGCTAAAGGCATATCTGCTGCTGTGGGAACATCCGCTTCTACGGCAAGAACCCGCGGTTCGGCCGGAGCGTGATATTCCCCGGCAAGCTTGCCGGAGCAAAACTTGTCGGGAGCGTCTGCTTCAACGGAACAAACTAAGAGGTTCGCCGGAGCAGACTGCTCCTCAGCACTCTTGGCGTCGATCTTGGGGACCTTCTTGGTGGCGGCTTCGGGAAGCTCTGCCGGAAAGTAGTCATCAGAAACCAACTTCCTCTTCTTTCTCTGTCTAGTCGACGGTGTTACGGATGGTTGAGTCAGCTTGAGCACAAAAATCCCTGGTTCCACAGGTAACTTTAGTGCTGCACACTTTGACAGGCCGTCAGCAATATCGTTCTGAGCTCGTGGAACGTGTTCCATTTGCAGGCCGTCAAAGTGTGCTTCTAGCTTCCTTACTTCATCAACATATGCTTCCATCAACGGACTCTGATAGCTTTTGTTTAGTTGGCGGACGACCAACTGCGAGTCACCCCTGACAATGAGCTTGTTGATCCCAAGGTCTGCCGCGATTCTGAGTCCGGCAAGCAAACCTTCATACTCTGCGGTATTGTTCGTTGCTTGCTCCTTGGGAAAATGCATCTGAACTACGTACTTGAGGTGCTCTCTGGTGGGTGCGATAAGCAGCACGCCTGCGTCGGCGCCTTGCAGCGAGAAGGCACCATCAAAGTACATCAGCCACTCTTTGCTTGCCTCTTTGACGGGGATACTTGTTTCTGGAGTTTCTTCGTCTGGTGTCGGCGTCCATTCCGCTATGAATTCTGCCAATGCTCTGCTCTGTATAGTGGAAGTACTCTCAAACTTGAGGCCAAAGCTTGACAGTTCCAGTGCCCACTCGACAATCCTGTCGGTTGCTTCTGGATTTTGCAGTATCCTCTTCAACGGAAAGCGAGTGACAAATGTTATCTCATGTGCGTGGAAGTAATGGCGTAGCTTTCTCGAGGCCATGAGAAGGCCGAAAAGCAATTTCTGTACGCCAGAATACCTTGATCTAGCCCCCTGTAGAAGGGAACTGACAAAGTAAACTGGGCGCTGCACCATTTTCCTCTGCACCTCCTTGCATGCCTGCGCAGACTCAACTTTGTCGGGGCCAGAGCTTGTCGGAGAAGCCCCCTGCTTGTCGCTGGATTCACTTGCCGCGGTTGCTGGCTCATCGTACGCCTCCCTCTCCGCTACTAACGTAGCACTAACCACTTGATTGGTTGCTGCCAGATATAGCAGCAACTTCTCTTGCGGCTTAGGTGCGACAAGTATTGTAGTGGAGGACAGGTACCTCTTCAAGTCCTGTAGCGCGGCCTCCGCTTCTGGAGTCCATTTCATCGGACCTGCCTTTTTCAATATTTTGAAAAACGGCAAGGTGCGCTCTGCGGACTTAGAGATAAATCTGCTGAGAGCAGCCACGCAACCGGCAAGCTTTCGTACATCCTTGACGCGCTTTGGTGCTTCAATCTGCTCGATGGCTTTGATCTTGTCGGGATTGGCTTCAATCCCCCGCTGTGACACAAAGAACCCGAGAAGCTTGCCGAAAGGGACTCCGAACATGCACTTCTCGGGATTGAGCTTGAGGATGATCCTGTGCAGATTTGCAAAAGTTTCATCTAGATCTTGAATCAGAGTAGCCTTGTTTTTGCTCTTGACCACTATATCATCCATGTAGGCTTCCACATTTCTGTGCATTTGCGGCTCAAAAGCACGGTGGACTACCCTTGCGAATGTTGATCCAGCATTCTTCAAACCGAAAGGCATCTGTATGAAGTAGTACGTGCCACATGGGGTGATAAATGCGGTTTTCTCTTCATCCTCTTCTGCCATGAAGATCTGATGGTATCCTGAGTATGCATCAAGAAATGAAAGCAAATCACATCTGGCTGTGGAGTCAACAATCTGGTAAATACGCGCGCAAGGGAAATGGGTCTTTGGGACAAGCTTTATTAACAATAGAACTATCATATGATACATGATCCACATAATCTTTGAGCATTAAAATCATGATGACAAGTTTCTTGGATATCATTATGTCGGGGAAACTGATCCACCAACACCTATGGGGACCGGGCCCCTTTCGGTTCGGAGGGGGGCGGAGGCCGCACAAAGAGCGGATTGAGGCAGTACACGCGAGCAGTTTTACCCAGCTTCGGGCCGCACGGATGCGTAAAACCCTACTGCTGCTTGTTTGTGTGTATTGAATTCTTGCTCAGGAGCGATGGACGCTGCCAGACCGAGCGTGAGAGAGTTCCTGATGTTTCGAATGAGCCGACCCCCTTCTATGTTGCGCTTGGGCCTCCTTTTATACTTTCAAGGGGTCACCGACAGGTGGCAACGTAGACTAGAAGGGTAAAAATGGAAAAGGATGCGGTAGGTGCAGCTACCGCTACTGTGGACACAGTGCACCCTACCTAACTCTGACGGCAGGGGACAAGGTCATTGAATGCCCGTCTGAGTTGCCTAAATAGTGCAAAAAGTGACCGTTAGGAGCGCCACCGTTTGCCACGATGGCCTTCTCTTCATTTCCGCTTGCCAACGCGTACCCCTGGCTGCACAAGCTCCCGCCACGCGCCCCTGAGGAAGCCTCATGGCGACACGCGGGTGGGTGCGCTAGAGCGTGGGTACAGAGTGGCAGCGGGCCCCCGGCGAGTACCTTGTCGGGGTCGTCGTCTTGTCGAGTCCAGAAGCTTGTCGCTCACCGGACCTTGCCGGGACGTGCGGTGCATCGCGGCAAGTTTCTTGAAGTGCCGTGGTTGGCCTTCCCGGCAAGCTCCTCTTGCCGGGGCCTTGTCTCTTCCCGGCAAGATCCTCTTGCCGGGGCCTTGTCTCTTCATCTTGAATGCTTTGTTCTTGAATGGCTCCAAAGGAACCCACGGAGGACTCTGGCGGTCGTCCGGCAAGCTTTGCCGCGCGGCGCTGCAACTACCCGTGCACAAGTTCGGGATACTAGGGTACCCCTACTCTAGTACACCGACACATTACTCTTTATAGCATACCCATCATCACAATAATCTTCATATATAGCAACTTTGTTGTCATATTCAATTGAAACCTCTTCCAAAATAGTGGATTCATCATTAGATAAAGTCATAACCACTCCCAATCCACTTTCATCAATATTGCCATAAGATTCAACATCCTCTAAAATAGTGGTATCATTATTACATAGAGTTGACACTCTTCCAAACCAACTTCCACCATTGTAATCATCATAAATAGTAGCATGTAATCATCATAAAAAAATTTCACATCAACACTTGCGGGATGAAAAATATAATCTTCATGAAACATAGCATCCCCAAGATTATGGCTTTCCATATCATTAATTTCATACTAATAACATTGCAATCATGATCATATTTCAAAGATTTTATGCCAAACATTTTATTGAATTCTTCTTCTATCAATCGAGCACAATTTTCTTTTCCATCATTTTCATGAAAGACATTATACAGATGAATAATATGAGGCAACCTCAATTCCATTTTCGTATCTTTTATAAACCAAAGTAGTGATAAAACAAGAAACTAAAAGATTCAATTGCAAGATCTAAAAATATACCTTCAAGCACTCCCCTCCCCGGCAATGGCGCCAGAAAAGAGCTTGATGTCTACTATGCAACTTTATTCTTGTAGACTCGTGTTGGACCTCCAAGCGCAGAGTTTTGTAGGACAGTAGCAATTTTCCGTCAAATGGATGACCTAAGGTTTCCGTGGGAGACGTAGGATGAAGATGGTCTGTCTCAAACAAGCCTATAACCGAATACAAGAAATCTCTTGTGTCCCCAACACTCCCAATACAATGGCAAATTGTATAGGTGCACTAGTTCAAGGAAGAGATGGTGATACAAGTGTAGTATGGATAGTAGATATAGGTTTTTCTAATCTGAAAATCTAAAAACAGTAAGGTTGGAAGTGATAAAATGGAGCACAAACGGTATTGCAATGCTTGAAAACAAGGCCTAGGGTTCATACTTTCACTAGTGCAATCTCTCAACAGTACTAACATAATTGAATCATATAACAATCCCTCAACGTGTGACAAAGAGTCACTCCAAAGTTCTTATCTAGCGGAGAGAATAAAATGAAATTGTTTGTAGGGTACGAAACCACCTCAAAGTTATTGTTAGGACCGAGAGTATATCGACCAGAGGGGGTGAATGGGAGATTCAAAATTTCTTTCGAAAGGTTTGAAAGTTATCCCAATCCCAGCAGTGGAATAGAGAATCGAAGGAAATGAACTAAATCAATCTTCTTCGTCAGAAGCATATTCATCGATGAAGGCATTGACAACAGTACGAGCTTGATAAATCACATGTTAAATAGGAACAAGAGTAATGCAACACGCAAACAGATGTAGTAGAATGACACAACATGGTACACACTCAAGGAAATACTATGGAATGATCTCACAAGAGTATCCGATTAATAATATGCTAATGAATGGATATAGGCCATGAGAATGAAGCAGAATGAACACAGATACACAAGATGACAACAACAAAACAAAATGATCAAGTAATCTATCGGCACAGAGCAAGAATATAAATTGCTGAAGGAAATGCAGTAGAGAGATTTAACCAGAGGTGCTCGATGGTGACAAAGAGAATTAGTAGACCAGATCACTCTTCTACCAAAGGGCTACATTTGGTTGGAGGGGTTGCGACTTAACACGGAAGATAGACTCTCTTCACCCTATTCTCCTTGAACTTAGAACTGATCAGACTCAGGTTGATTTCACTCATGGTAGATCCTTGTCGGCGATCTCCAAACCTTCGTCGACCTCCGCGGACCACAATCACTCTTGGTTGCTGAAGATTAGGCTCCGTGAAGATAACAACTCTTCAACACTCGAAGCCGAAACCTATCCGTCTAGAGAGTGCGCAACTCTAAAGATTAATAGGCATAAGAACTCTCGCTCAGAACTACTTTGATGCAAAACCACTTTCTAAGTTTGGGCTCTTGGTTTTTCTGTCGGTGGATCTTAAACTCAAATCGCTTGGAGAGGGGTTGGTCAAATCAATCTTGTCAAAAATCTCAAGAGGAGCAGCCAACAGACAAAGTTGGAGCGAGGTGGCTATTTATAGCCGCAGCCTTCCCTAATGGGAAATGACCAAGTTAGTCAACGGGATCAGCCAATGGCCGAGCGACACGAGTCCAACAGTCGGATTTGAGCACAAAGGCAACATTACTTAGGGAGCAAGTAATGCTAACTCCTCGGTCTGAGCCAAATCTCTCGCAGCAAAGAAGATCACAGTCTCTTGCTGGCAAGTATTTGCTCAGAGCACAAAGAGATTTCTCTTGCATCTTTCATAGGGTATGGCTAAGCATCACAATAGACCTAAGCATCAAGAACCTATATCCCTCTTAATAGTACGGAGGTCCTATAACTCGAAAGAATGAAAGAAGAACAACGAAATGAATACTACATCTTCACCTTGCCTTCGACTTCCATCGTTGGAGTCAATTTGTTTGGACGACAGTACCGTATCAAAAGCTTTGCTTCAGCAAAAAGCTTTCGAGGTATCGATTTCTTCACATCAATCTTCTCGAGTCTATTGCTTCAATAATTATAGCTCGTTATTCTCTGCAACGCAGATATACTTCGGTGAAGTTCCTCGAACTCAGCACCGGAGACAACATTATCTTTCGTTGTGTATGGACTTTTTCTCTCTGTATGAACTAGCAAAGAAATCAGTCCATACATGTTTCTGGCAACAATCTCCAAAACACAAGGTAGGTAGATATTGCACCAACAATCTACCCCTTTTTGGATGATTGTTGACAATATAGATCACATCGAATGATAGATAATGAATGGAATGTAATGCAAAGAATAATGAAAGACAAGAGATACTTACGAAGATAAAATATTCTCCCCCCTTAAGTTATGCTTCAAATCATGACAAACCAGAGGAACAATACTATTCTTCGTATGAGTGTCATTGACAAAAGATATTATACATGAGTTCTTTCAATGCACTCGATGGTGTCTCAGATGATTCCTGTCACACAGATCTTCGAAAAGAATTAGTTTTAAGATGAGCTTTGAAAGATTAGTGACTAAGGGTTTATCATGAAGGTTTACTTAGAACATAATTTGAATCCATGTGAGATATAATTTTCTTGCATGATTGATATACGATACATTTAGAGCAAGAAAAAAGTAAGACTATATTGCTCAAAGTGGATATGCTTCTGATGTGGTTTCCCTGTCATAGAGAGATAATAGCGAGGGAAAACACTTTGCATAAAAGCTTAAAATGACATTCTCTTCCTGCACGGTTAGATAATGAAGGATAAAAATCATCACATATCCTAAACCCTAACTCAAAGTACTTTTCCCCTGTGATGATTTCATGTTCTTCTTCGCGGATCAAATATGTTTCCCTGTAAGATAGATATTTATCAAAGATAATCATTCACAGGAAAAAAACACATTCGATAGTACATGCATACAAATAGTGCGAAGCAAATGATATTGCAGGTGGGGGTTATTAACATTACATGACAATCAAGTTTTTCAACACCACAAGTGGTGCGACAAGTTCATGAAGCAAATTATTTGAGGGAAAAACTAAAATGCAAATAGAAACACCCCGCAGACCCCATAAAATATCACTCGATGTAATTCTCCCCCCTTTTTGTCAACAAGTGTCAAAAAAGGAATGAGAAGACATATGAGGAATTACTCTGTGGGAGAATCCTCAGAATCGGAATTAAAACCACTAGACGAGTCAGAGTCAGAAGAATGCGGAATGGTCGAGGCAGTAGCAGGGGTGGTAGCCTAGGCTTTGGAAGGCTTGGAGCGATGAACATCTAGCTTGAAGATAAGAGTACCAGTTGTATCTACAATTTCATCATCATGATTGACATACAACAAATCTGTTGAAGCAGAGTGTTGTGGGAGCTCTGGAGTTTGTCTTCAGATGCGTAGAACAGCAAGCAAGTCCAGATAGTTATAATCCTTCCGAATACCCTTTTTGGCTAAATCTTTGCGACAATAATGTTTTCTCAACAAAGTCCATGATCGTTTCTTTGCTTCGTTCTCATGGAGACGAATCTGGGAAGTTTGATTGTGAAGATTCAGCTCAACCATTAGTTCCACCTTTTCCTTTCTATCCAGCTTGATATGGCTTTGTAGATTCTACTGTGTGTGAATACAAATCTCATAGAGAGATGGATTTTCCTCACAAGGGATTTCAACCCTGACTTTCTTGATTTTTGGAACATTTTCAGAAGCAGATGCATTTTCAATAGTATCCACTATAAAAAAACACTTCCGTGAGGATACGTGTTTCTCATAGTAGGTCACGTTTTCTGTCATGCATGTACATCCACGACCATTTTATGACAGAATCAAGATAGTCATACATGTGTTCGTAGAGGTGTTCCATGACAATACCAAAATTATCATCACGAAAGTTTCCACTTCCATGACAATAAATGGTGCGTCATGGAAGCGCTTTTGTCAAGGGTAACTGACACGTGGCATCCACCATAACGGGTCATCGTTAAGCTATCGGGTTCCGGTTTGGATCCGATAACCCGTTAACAGCCCAGACCAATGTCGATTTTCCACATGTAAAATTCTCATTCGCCGGCGGATCCACATGTCGTCTCGGCGTTGGGATAGTTGTCATCCAGCAAATGGACGGGACACGCCTATGATACGTCGACACGTGGCTCGGCCCAATAGTGGCCCATTCAGGTCAAAAGGCCGGCCCGTTTGACATGGTCAAAAGGTAACGACCGGCCCACTTAAAGCCTGTTAGCAGCCTATTCGTATATAGCCAATTTACAGCCCGCTAACTCACAACGCATTAAGGCCTATCCGAATTTGGCCCAATAGCGTCATCTGGGTCGTCCAATATGATTCCAGGCCGTTGTAACTTCCGACCCATGTATGGCGCATGATGCCTTTCGGCCCATATGAGGCCCTTTGTAACTCTTTGCCCATTAATGGCCTGTGGTGAAACTGGCCCGTAATGAATAGTGTATCGCTTTATACTCATTTATTCTTGGGCTAATTTGCGGCATTCAATTACTTACGGTCCATTAATGGACTATTCTGGTTGTGGGCCAAATTTTGCCCATGGTTAAAGTCGGTCGGTTTGTGGCCTGTTAATCTATTGGGCCGTTCACACAGCGTCATCAAATACGGCCCATTAACGACCCATTATGCCTGTCGATAGAAACAAGCTCGTTATACTCATCGGCCTATTAACGGCCCGTTATGGTCGGCTCATGAACGGACGATTCCCACTCTAGCCCGTCTACGGCCCATAATGCGGTCCATTATTGGTCTGTGTTTAGCCAATCGATCATACGGCCCGTAGAAGGCCCATTGATTCTACGACCCATAGAAGGCCCATTGTTTTTGCGACGCGTAGAAGGCCCGTTGTTTCTATGGCCCGTAGAAGGCCCGTTGTTTCTACAACCCGCTAAAGGCCCATAGGAGGCCCATGGTCACTATAGTAGATATGTAGCCCATGGTTATTGTGGCCTAGTTATAAAAATAGGTTATTGCAGCCACTAGCAAACCACAGAAAAAGAACTGCACGAACTACAAGTAAACAAATAAACAAGACAACAAGGAAATAAATAAGCAAGCAACTTACGCTAAGTTATTGCGGCTATTACACATATTACATCCACTAGGTATCAAAGTTTGCCACCGGTGCAAATATGGGGAACAAAGCAGCATATTACATACACTGGTTGTCAAAGTTGGCGACCAGTGCAAATAAGTGCCGCAGCAAAACAAGTCCAGCACTGAAACCACTTCATAAGAGCTCAAGAAACAATATCCTGGGTATCCACCATGCTGGCAAGAGGCTTAGCAAGCTTATTAGCTTTCTCTTGTTTGGCGCTTAAATCCTCCAGTGCTTGTTGTTGCACCAGAAAGTATGCATCTGAATTCTGCAGGGACTTCCTCAGTCCTTCGGCTTCCCATCGTAGCACCAGAAAGTACAATTGTGGTTCTGTCTGCATCGACGCATAGCACGATCTTTTCTAAAGACCCTGTTTTTACTCCCATAGATACTGCCATCACCCCCTCCAATTCAAATGGCTAATAAACAAGAAAAGTAATTGAATACAGACATTGTATGATAGAGAGGTGCAATGGATAGTAGGGAAGAAACAGGGCATGAAATAATTCACATTATTTTGTCCAACCAAACAGGATAGTGTCGGTGTCAAAACCGGCAGATCTCGGGTAGGGGGCCCAAGCTGTGCGTCTGAGGATCAACAGTAACAATGGAGAAGGGACACAATGTTTACCCAGGTTCAGGCCCTCTCAATGGAGGTTAAACCCTACTCCTTCTTGATAATATTCAAGGGTATAGGGGTTACAAGAGTTGATCTACCACGAGATTGATTCGGCTAACCCTAGATAGCTAGCTTAGCAATGTTGTGATCCTGCCTCCGATCTACCCTCCGGTTTATAAAGAGACCGGAGGTGCTTAGGGTTGTACAAAGTCAGTTTTAGAGAAAGGAACAATATATCCGGACACCTATACTTGCCATCCACTCATGTGAGAGTCCCCACCGGACATGAGGGATAATCTTCCATCTTGTATCTTGACGACCAATTAGTCTGGCCCACATCAATAGACCGGAGGCCCGAGGACCCCCTAATCCAGGACTCCCATAGTAGCCCCTGAACCAGTCTTCAATGATGATATATTCGACACTCAGATTGTGTTCATCATTGCAAGGTGGGTTCCATAAAGAATACACACCAGCTTTCTTCTGTAAAAAGGATTGTATCTGGCTTCGTAACAAACACAACCCTTAGCCGTGAAGGCATGATATATACATAAAAACTAAAAAAGGAGAACAATGTCTTTTACTAACAACTCTTCCCACGAAGCGCCAGACTCGATCCTTCGTCATTTTGAACCGTTCTCATGCCCCGCGTTCCGCGCTTCGAGGTCACGCCTCACTGGCACGTCCCGTCGAAATAGAGATTGTGCCCACTTAACACGGGATTGCATATCAATGATATTTGGGTAATCCAACTATTTGCGACGCACACACCCATCGGGAATAGGTGAGATTCAAGGCACGAGTGGGGGTGGTTAGTATTTTTACTGCCAATAAGAGGGAAAGGTACCCCCACTTTCCTCCCAATGCCTTCACATCTCCTCAGCCCTCCAATCTCCCCAGCTCTCTACGCTCGCAAAGTTTTCGTCTTCCTCACCACCACCACCACCTACTCCGACCATGGCCGGAGCTGGCTCCAAAGGCAAGTGGGAGGCCTCCTCCGTGACGAAGAAGAACATAGCAGAACTTCGGAGTGCAGGGTACCCTACCGCCAAAGTCAAGCACCGACTTCCCTCTGAAGGTCAAGTCCTTCCCACTCCGGAGCCAGGCGAACGTGTTGTCTTCCTCCCCCATTTCCTTAGAGGGTTAGGTTTCCCACTCCACCCTTTCGTCCGCGGACTTATGTACTACTAAGGGGTAGATTTCCATGATCTAGCCCCAAACTCCTTTCTCCACACATCGGCGTTCATAGTCGTGTGGGAGGCCCTCCTCCGCATCCGGCCACACTTTGGCTTATGGCTCAAGGTCTTCAATGTGGAGCCGAAGGTGGTCCACGGGCAGCATGCGGACTGCGGCGGGGCTATTATTAGCAGCTGTCGAACACCACTTGGCCCAAGGGGGCCTTTGTGGAGACAGTGAAGATCTAGCAACAAGAGTGGTTCTACATCACCAAACCACGCCGCCCCAACTGGGCGGCCATCCAGAGTTCAGATCCGGACCCCCCATGAGGCTCACTTCCTGGAACAAGAAGGGCATCGACTGGGGGTCCCAGACAGAGATGCTGGTGCTGCAAACGTCCATCTTTCACTAACGTGCTGGGAAAGAACATTGGTTTAACCAACGTGATACAAATCATGCTTTGCCACCATATTCTCCCCTACTAGCACTGAGCTTCCCCCATGTGGGAATTCAAGCCGGAGGATCCGCGGACGCTAGAGCACTTCTTCGGTGTCACACACGGAGGGATGTGGAAGCTGCTTTTTAAGGCATGGAAGAGCAGCTGGCCCATGGAGACCGAAGACATGGGTATCAGCATCGCGTATTCGGCCTCTCAAATAAGTGCTCGGTTCCCCCCGAAGACATATCTAGTCATATGTTTATACACATATTCGGCCTATGTCGAACTCATCAGCCGTCTCTTGTTGCAGGGTTGGACCAAGAAGTCGGAGTGGATCAAGTGTCCGGCCTTGTTGCCCGAAAACCCAATTACTCCGCAGCTGGAGAAGATGCTGGTTCCGGCGCCTTATCAGCCGCCAGAGAAGAAGGCCAAGAAGAAGAGCACGGGGCCCAAGAATGGGCCCCGCCGCAAGGGCCCTCTGGCTACAGTGTCCGGAGAGGTCGAGCCCATCTCCTCTCATGAGGACGACGAGGACGAAGAAGAGGAGGAGGAGGTGGAGGTGGAGAGCGACTCCCCCCTCAAGACGAGGAGGGGGAAAAGGTAGGGCCCCGAGGACTTCGAGGGGGCGACACCGAAGAAGGGCGAGTGGTTGATACGTCTCCAACCTATCTATAATTTTTGATGAATTCATGCTATGTTTATAATATTTTCACATGCGTTTGGTATGATTTGATTAGAACTAACCCAGACTGACGTTGTTTTCTGTAGAACTACCGTGGTGTTGTTTTTGTGCAGAAATAAAAGCTCTTGGAATGCGCTGAAAATCAACGGAGATTTTGTCTAGAAAATATAAAAAATACTGGAACAAAAAGTTATCGGAGAGGAGTCCCATGGGGCCCACGAGGGTGGAGGACGCCCCCCTAGGGCGCGCCCCTGTGCCTCATGGACACCCCGTGAGTCCTCCTGACTTGTTCTTGATGCCAAACCCTCCTATAAATACAGAAACCCGCGAAACATAACCTTGATCGGGAGTTCCGCCGCCGCAAGACTCTGTAGCCACCAAAAACCTCTCGGGATCCCATTCCGGCACCCTGCCGGAGGGGGAATCCATCACCGGTGGCCATCTTCATCATCCCGGTGCTCTCCATGACGAGGATGGAGTAGTTCACCCTCGGGGCTGAGGGTATGTACCAGTAGCTAGGTGTTTGATCTCTCTCTCTCTCTCTCTCTCTCTCTCTCTCTCTCGTGTTCTTGATTTGGCACGATCTTGATGTACCGTGAGCTTTACTACTATTGTTGGATCTTATGACGCTTCTCCCCCTCTATTCTCTTGTAATGGATTGATTTTTCCCTTTGAAGTTATCATATCGGATTGAGTCTTTAAGGATTTGAGAACACTTGATGTATGTCTTGCATGTGCTTATCTGTGGTGACAATGGGATATTCACGTGATCTACTTGATGTATGTTTTGGTGATCAACTTGCATGTTCAGTGACCTTGTGAACTTATGCAAGGGGTTGGCACACGTCTTCGTCTTGACTCTCCGGTAGAAACTTTGGGGCACTCTTTGAAGTTCTTTGTGTTGGTTGAATAGATGAATCTGAGATAGTTTGATGCATATCGTGTAATCATACCCACGGATACTTGAGGTGACATTGGAGTATCTAGGTGACATTAGGGTTTTGGTTGATTTGTGTCTTAAGGTGTTATTTTACTATGAACTCTAGGGCTAGCCCAATAGATTGATCGGAAAGAATAACTTTGAGGTGGTTTCGTACCCTACAATAATCTCTTTGTTTGTTCTCCGCTATTTGTAACTTTGGAGTGACTCTTTGTTTCATGTTGAGGGATTGTTGTATGATCTAATTATGTTATTATTGTTGAGAGAACTCACTAATGAAAGTATGAACCTTAGGCCTTGTTTCAAAGCATTGCAATACCGTTTGTGCTCACTTTTACCGCTTGCTACCTTGCTGTTTTCATATGTTCAGATTACAAAAACCTATATCTACTGTCCATATTGCATTTGTATCACCATCTCTTCACCGAACTAGTGCACCTATACAATTTACCATTGTATTGGGTGTGTTGGGTAAAGAAGAGACTCTTTGTTATTTGGTTGCAGGGTTGTTTGAGAGAGACCATCTTCATCCTACGCCTCCCACGGACTGATAAACCTTAGGTCATACACTTGAGGGAAATTTGCTATTGTGCTACAAACCTCTACACTTGGAGGCCCAACAATGTCTACAAGAAGAAGGTCGTGTAGTACACATCAAGCTCTTTTCTGGCGCCGTTGCCGGGGAGGAGAGGTAAGCGGCACTAACACCCCGTCAACTAAGCTCTTTTCTGGCGCCGTTGCCGGGGAGGTTAGTGCTTGAAGGTATATCTTTAGATCTTGCAATCGAATCTTTTTATTTCTTGTTTTATCACTAGTTTAGTTTATAAAAGAAAACTACCAAAAAAAGGGAATTGAGGGTGCCTCATATGCTTAATATTTTTAATATCTTCCGTGAAAATGATGGAAAGGAAAATTGTGCCCAAGTGCTAGAAGAAGAATGCATTAAAATGTTTGGCACTAAATCTTTGAATGATGAGCATGATTGCAATGTTGTTAGTATGAATTATTTGAATACCATGATGCTAATGATATGCAAAGCCACAAGCTTGGGGATGTTATGTTTGATGAAGGTGATATTTTTAGTCCCCCAAGTTTTTATGAGAAAATATATTATGATGATAGTGTATCTCCTATCTACGATGATTTTTGTGATGACATTTATTCTATAAAGAGTAATGATATCCATGCAACTTGTCATCTTGATTTTAATGCTCAAATTGATTATATGCATAAAGTATCACATGATAGTTATTTTGTTGAGTTTGCTCCCACTACTATTCATGAGAATAATTTTTCTTATGTGGAGAGTAATAAAATTTCTATGCTTGTGCATCATGAAAATAATGCTTTATGTGATAGTTATATTGTTGAATTCATTCATGATGCTACTGAAAATTATTATGAGGGAGGAGTATATGCTTGTAGGAATTGCAATAATATCAAGTTTCCTCTCTATGTGCTTAAAATCTTGAAGTTATGCTTGTTTTGCTTTCCTATGCTTGTAACAGCCTGATTTTTGGCCCTTTCTTTTTCTTTTGTTTTTCTAAGGTTTTGCCTAAGTTTTCTTTTTCCGTCGCTTTGTGGTCTGGAAACTGAAGGAGATGCCCTCTTCTTTCGTTCCAGAGTGGCTTGTCATACCCAAATCCAATCCTAGACCTTGTCATTTCCACCTTGGATGAAATCTCAATATTCTTTTTATTGGGAATATTCCTTTTCTATTAAAGGAATAACTCAATTTTCCCTAGGTTGTGAAGCAACCCCTATTTCCCTCACTCTTAAAATACCCAAAAAATTCTCATAAATTGTTTGGGTCAGATCTTCATCAAATGTGGCAAAACTTTTCATTGCCATGTTGAAAAATAATCCTCAAATAATTCATTTCCTATTCTGCCCTAAATGGCACATTGTGAAGCAAGTGATATTTTCCTTTGCCTAATTGACCTCAAACTCCTTGGACATGTTTTCCTGTCCATATCATTGCAACATGCCAAATGCAACCTCATTTGCCTAGTAATTATTTAATTATGATTTTCCAAAGTTTCTGTCCGGAAAGAAGCTTTGTGAAGGAGGTACCAGCTAGGCATATCCAAATGAGTTGCCATTTTGCATGATCCTTCATACCATCATATCATGATACATGGATGAATTCCCGTGCAAGGAACTCTATTTTCTTCAGTAAGCAACTGCAAAAGCTTCCGGCATAAGGTACCACGTCTTTCCCCAGCAAAGTTTTTAAGGGGGTAAGCTTCTAAAGCACGATATCTAGTCTTCTTCGGCAAGCTGTCTGATGAAAGTTTCGAGCACAAGCCATCCAATCTTCCTCAGTAAGGCATTGGTACAAGCTATGAATTGACAGCATATGGCAGTGCATCCCAAGAATCAGATCTGCAACAGTTTGGTCTGAAGCAAGAATCAGTCAGAACACATGTCTGCCTCAGGAATCATATTCTCAAATATATGCTGTAAGCATACCACCAAGGTCTTGCAAGTCACGCAGACAAGGATCTGACAACCTCATGAGGATTCTTAATAGAGGAAAGCTGGTATACACCGAAGTGTGGCAAAGGATTATGAGTATTAACGACATCAGTGAGCTCAGTACAAGTACCTGTGAACCTGGAAAATGATCCTGATGAGCCCTTGTCCCCTTTTTCTCCAATGACGTCACCACGCCTGTGATCTGAGCTATTTTTAGCTATCCGGGGTGGATGCCGATTTTTATTTCTCTCTTCAATGACTGTCACGAGTTCTGAGCTGCTTTTTGGCCGTCTCGTACAGCTGTTGAGTTTCTTTTTGTGACAGTAGCCCTATTGCTGCTTTTTGGTTATTTTAGGGGGCTGCCAGCTTCTTCTTATCGACCCAGTCTCATGCTCTGGGCTGCTTTTTGGCCGTCCTGAGCCGTGGTTGAGTTATTTCAATAATGTTCCTAATCCGCGTTGTAAAGACCGTTCTGGTGGCTCCTGATTTATTTGCCAATTTCTTGCAAGGGTTTGGATGATCATTTTCCTGTGGTCATAAATTGAGGGGTGTTGAACCTGCCATTTAATGGGTTACCCTGTCAGAAGATGTGGATAAGAGTACGCCTGTCAGAATCTTGTACCCAACAGAAACTATGGTCACAAAAAAAACAATATGACCCCGCTCCTTCGCTCAAGGAACACAGTAAGAAGGAGCAAGGCCGGTAATGCAGGTATGAAAATTGTTGTAAGACCCGCGTGGGGCAGATACCCCGGAGAATGTGAGATAATATTGATCACCATGAATATTCACCTGCGGGGCCTACTCAATTTTGGTAAGGACCCCTATCTAGACAACCCGCTCAGTTAACAGTATATGCTCAGATTTGTCAGTATCGAATGTCCGAGTCTGTCAAGTCAGACTAAAGGGTCAATTCAACGGTTTGACTCCAGCAGCTATGGTGACGCACCACACAGTCTACTATCCCATGGGCATACCTACAGAATGAATAATTAGAAGGTGAAATAACAATCTCAAAGCATGACTCCTCACTTATGTGAATCATCATGGATTGCCTGTCGTGAACAAAAAAAATTCCGCCAGACCAACCATCAGTCCAGTCCGAGGATATTATCACGTAAGGTCATACCCCTTATGCTAGCCCGACAGGCGACAATCAAATATCTGGTATGAATCTGAAACTCAAGACAGTGAGGCCAGTCAGAATAATTCAGAAGTTCCCGCAATAAATCAAAATTGGTTAGGAAAATGGTTATGCCTCAACTCACTGTTTGGAACCCGAAGGACCTGCATTTAGTGGAGAAACCCAATGCAAGGAGTCAGGGCTTGGGTTTTCATCAGAAAAAATCTGATCACCAATTCGTGAAAAGTTGTCAGTGCCGGATGGCACACCCATCGGATTTCACTCTTGGATTTGTGAGACGGACATATATTTCATTCATGATAACAAATCACACTCAGCTAAGTCAGCAGATCTAGAAAGAAATTGGAGCCTGAATAAGCATGAACAAGCCAGGTAAGATCTGCCAGAATGTGGATACAGTAGCGCAAACCACCCAGAGCTAGTCAGATAAAATTTAGTGGGAACAACAATAAAGAAAAAGGATACCCGAGTTGGAAACGCTTTCCTTAAGTCAGTATATTCATACTTGTTCCCTTAGCAACTAAATCTCGAGGACGAGATTTACTTAAGGGGGTAAGAGTTGTAATAGCCTGATTTTCGGCCCATTCTTTTTCTTTTGTTTTTCTAAGGTTTTTGCCCGAGTTTTCCTTTTCCGTGGCTTTGTGGTCTCAAAACTGAAGAAGATGCCCTCCTCTTTCTTTCTAGAGTGGCTTGTCATTCCCAAATCCAATCCTAGACCTTGTCATTCCACCTTGGACCAAATGTCAATATTCTTTTTATTGGGAATATTCCTTTTCTATTGAAGGAATAACTCAATTTGCCCTAGCTTGTGAAGCAACCCCTATTTCCCTCACTCCTAAAATTCCCAAATAATTCTCATAAATTGTTTGGGTTAGATCTTCATCAAATGTGGCAAAACTTTTCATTGCCATGTTCAAAAATAATCCTCAAATAATTCATTACCCATTCTGCCCTAAATGGCACATTGTGAAGCAAGTGCTATTTTCCTTTGCCCAATTGACCTCAAACTCCTTGGACATCTTTTCCTATCCATATCATTGCCACCTGCTTTGTGAATAGCAACAATACAATACGTGCCTTGCAACTCTTTCTGTCACTGAGTAAGGACACCGCAAGATTGAACCCAAAGCCATGCACTTCTCCCATTGCAAGAACTACCAATCTCGTTGGCCAAACCAAACGGATAATTTGAAGAGACTTGCAAAGATAACTCAATCATACATAAAAGAATTCAGAGAAGAATCAAATATTTTCCATAGATAATACTGGATCATAAACCCACAATTCATCGGTCTCAACAAACACACCGCAAAAAGAAGATTACATCGAATAGATCTCCACGAGAGAGGGGGAGAACATTGTATTGAGATCCAAAAAGAGAGAAGAAGCCATCTGGCTACTAGCTATGGACCCGAAGGTCTGAAGTAAACTACTCACACTTCATCGGAGGGGCTATGGTGTTGATGTAGACGCCCTCCGTGGTGGATTCCCCCTCCGGCGGAGCTCCGGAACAGGCCCCAAGATGGCAACTCGTGGATACAGAAGGTTGCGGCGGTGGAATTAGGTTTTTTGGCTCCTCTCTGATCATACGGGGATACATAGGTATATATAGGAGGAAGGAGTATGTCGGTGGAGCTCCGAGGGTCCCACGAGGTAGGGGGCGCGCCCAGGGGGGGTGCCCTCCACCCTCGTGACCGCTCTGGTGCTTCTTGGAGTAGGGTCCAAGTCTCCTGGGTCACGTTCGGTTGGAAAATCACGATCCCGAAGGTTTCATTCCGTTTGGACTCCGTTTGATATTCTGTTTCTTCGAAATACTGGAAAAGGCAAAAAACAACAATTCTGGGCTGGGCCTCCGGTTAATAGGTTAGTCCCAAAAATAATATAAAAGTGGAAAATAAAGCCCAATATAGTCCAAAACAGTAGATAAAGTAGCATGGAGCAATCAAAAATTGTAGATAAGTTGGAGACGTATCAGTGCGCGAGCTCTAGTAATTGGTCCAATATATGTAGCAGTAGGGGCTATGGGTGTAACAATGGTATTGATGTCCTCATCATCCTCCCCTTCTTGAAATGAAGTCGTCCTCGACGGAAGCTCATCTCCTCACCCAAATAAGGCTTCAAATCTGCAATGTTAAAAGTGGGACTAACCCCAACATCTGCAGGCAGCTCAAGTTTATATGCATTATCATTTATTTTCTCCAACACCTTAAAAGACCATCAGCGCGAGGCATTAGCTTTGATTTGCGCAAATTAGGAAATCTATCCTTACGCAAATGTAACCAAACAAGATGTCCAGGTGCAAACACAACATGTTTTCTACCCTTATCTCCAGCAAGTTTATATTTAGCATTCATATGCTCAATGTTTTCCTTAGTTAACTCATGCATTTTTAAAATCAATTTAGCACGTTGTTTAGCATCAAAATTAACCTTCTCTGAAGATGGAAGAGGCAACAAATCAATAGGTGCACGAGGTAGGAAACCATACACAATTTCATAAGGGCATATCTTAGTAGTAGAATGCAATGAACGATTATAAGCAAATTCAATATGAGGCAAGCATTCTTCCCACATTTTCTTATTATTCTTCAAAACAGCCCTAAGCATAGTAGACAATGTTCTATTGACTACTTCAGTTTATCCATCAGTTTGGGGGTGACAAGTAGTACTAAAAAGCAGTTTAGTCCCCAACTTAGCCCATAAACATCTCCAAAAGTGGCTAAGAAATTTAGTATCACGATCTGAAACAATAGTATTTGGCACACCATGCAAGTGAATAATTTCACGAAAGAACAAATCAGCAACATTAACAACATCATCGCTTTTATGACATGGTATAAAGTGTGTCGCTTTCGAGAATCTATCCACGACAACAAATATGCTATCCCTCCCCTTCTTTGTTCAAGGTAAACCTAAAAGAAAGTCCATAGATATATCCTCCCAAGGAACACTAGGTACAGACAAAGGCATATATAAACCATGAGGATTGAGTCGTGACTTAGGTTTTTGACACGTAGTGCAGCGAGCAACAAAGCGCTCAACATCCTGTCTCATCTTTGGCCAAAAGAAATGTGTAGAAAGTACGCCCTCCGTCTTCTTCACGCCAAAGTGTACCATTAATCCTCCTCCATGCGCCTCCTGCAACAACAAAAGACGAACGAAGCTAGCTAGAATGCATAGCTTGTTAGCACGGAACACAAAGCCATCATTAACGACGAACTTTTTCCATGTTCTACCTTCGTTACAATTCTACAATACATCCTTAAAATCAGCATCGTGCACATATTGATCTTTGATGGTCTCCAAACCAAATATTTTGAAGTCAAGTTGTGAAAGCATAGTATAGCAACGAGACAATGCATCAGCAATAACATTTTCTTTACCCTTCTTGTGTTTAATGACATAAGGGAAAGTCTCAATGAATTCAACCCATTTAGCATGTCTACGATTCAGTTTAGCTTGACTTTTAATATGATTCAAAGATTCATGATCAGAGTGTATAACAAATTCTTTGTGCCATAAATAATGTTGCCATGTTTCTAAAGTCCGAACAAGAACATATAATTCTTTATCGTAAGTAGAATAATTCAGACTAGGCCCACTCAATTTTTTAGAAAAGTATGCAACAGGTTTGCCATCTTGTAATAACACACCTCCTAATCCAATTCCCCTAGCATCACATTCAAGCTCAAAAGTCTTATTAAAATCAGGAAGTTGCAGTAAAGGAGCATGTGTCAACTTATCTTTCAATACCGTGAAGGCTTCTACCTGTGCGGTACCCCAGAGAAAAGGCACATCTTTCTTTGTAAGCTCACTGAGAGGTGTAGCAATGGTGCTGAAATCTCTCACAAAACGCCTATAGAATCCATCGAGGCCAAGAAAACTACTCACCTGTGTGACTGTTTTGGGCTGCGGCCAACTCTCAATAGCTTCCATCTTGGCTTTATCAACTTCAATTCCTTGTGGAGTAACAACATAGCCAAGAAAAGATACTCAGTCGGTGCAAAAGGTGCACTTCCCAAGGTTACCAAACAAATGTGCATCACGTAAAGCAATAAAAACAGCATGTAAATGTTCCAAATGTTCCTCCAAAGTTCTGCTACAAATCAATATATCATGAAAATAGACTACCACAAATCGTCCAATAAAAGCACGTAAAACTTTGTTCATTAATCTCATGAAAGTACTAGGTGCATTAGTTAACCCAAAAGGCATGACTAACCACTCATATAATCCAAACTAAGTTTTAAATGTCATTTTCCATTCATCTCCCAATCTCATACGAATTTGATGGTATCTAGTACGCAAATCAACTTTGGAGAATATTGTAGAGCCACTCAATTCATCAAGCATATCATCTAGCCTAGGAATTGGATGACGATAACGAATAGTAATATTATTAATGCCTCTACAATCAACACACATACGTGATGCACCATCCTTTTTCGGCACTAGAATAATAGGAACAACACAAGGACTAAGGGATTCGCGTATATAACCTTTGTCGAGCAGCTCCTGTACTTGACGCATAATCTCCTTTGTCTCCTCTGGATTGGTACAGTATGGTGCACGGTTGGGTAATGATGCACCTGGAATTAAGTCAATCTGATGCTCAATCCCTCGAATGGGAGGTAATCCCGGTGGCACGTCTTGTGGAAAGACATTGGCGAACTCCTGCAAAATGTTAGTGATAGCAGGAGGCAAAGAGGAAGGCACGTCCTCAAATGAAAATAATGCCTCTTTGCACACAAAAGCATAGCAAACAGATTTGCTGAAATCTAGCTCATCAATATCAGATTTAGTGGCAAGTAAACATGCACTTTTCAATTTAATTTCAGAAGCAACACTAGATGGTTTACTATTAGGCTTCATTTGTTGCTCAAATTCTTTTGCCACTATCTGATTTTCACTCTTATTTTTCTCTTGTTTTGCTTTATTAGCTCTATTAATATCATCGTTCAAAATGGAATCAGGAGTCATAGGAAGCAAAGTAAGATTTTTATCCTTATGAAGCAGAGTATAATGATTGTTTCTACTATGGTGTACAGAATTTTTATCAAATTGCCATGGTCGACCAAGTAATAAGGAACATGCTTGCATAGGTACCACATCAGAATCAACATAATCAGCATATGTAGAGATACTAAAATGCACATGAACAGTACAGTTATCTTAACCTTGCCGCTGTTGATGAACCATTGGATGTAGTAAGGATGTGGATGTGGTCTTGTGGTGAGAGATAGCTACTCCACCATCTCCATGCTAGCCAAGTTGTTGCAGCTCCCTCCGTCTATGATGACGCGCACAGAACGTTCCTTCACAACTCCATTTGTATGGAACAAATTGTGCCTCTGATTTTGCTCAGCTTGTGTGACCTGCACACTCAAAACACGTTGAGCAACTAAACATTCATACCTGTCAGCGTCTTCAGGACCATGTATTGTGTCTCATGATCAGAATCAGCTCCACCGTGTTCTTCAGTTGTAATAAGCGCCAAAGTCTCCTCAACATAGTCACTAGCTAACTCATACCCACCATCCTTAGTAGCAATCATCACAAGCCGAGATTTGCATTCTCTCGCATAATGACCTCTTCCCTTACAACGACGACAAATAATATCACTTGTGTGCCCTGTTGATCCCATGGAAGAAGAAGAGCTCTGTGCAGGCCCTGCAGGTGCGCTCTTGGCAGATAGTGGTGGTTGTGCCTGCTTTCTTGTATCACGACTGTAGGTGGCACCTGATGGAGGTGCTGGTGCAGTGGAAGTAGAAGATGCACGCGGTGTCGATGATGAAGGTCGACCTGCAGCAAAGTTAGTTCATGCCAATGCCTGTCGATCCTGCACTTCACGTCCAGCTTTTCAAGCAAGATGGAATAAACGAGTGATATTAGTATACTCCTTATACTCTAGAATGGTATGAATCTCTCTATTTAATCCACCCATAAAACGTGCAGGCATAGCTTCATTCTCCTCAACAATACCACATCTAATCATGCCAGTTTGTAATTCCTGATAATATTCTTCTACAGAATTTTTTCCTTGTCTTAAATGCTGCAATTTTTTAATTAATTCACGTAGATAATATGGTGGAACCCAACGAGTACGCATAGCAGTTTTCAAAGCAACCCAAGTAGCTGGAATAGGATATAATCTACAATGTTCAGACCACCAAACACATGCAAAGCTAGTGAAAGCACAAACATCAGCAGGAACACGTCTCTCCTCGGGATACTGTAAACATGTAAACCATTGTTCAGTTTCTAACTCCCAAGTAAGATATATATCAGGAACATATCTACCCTCAAATGGTGGAATATTCAATTTCAGTTTAGGAAGATGGTCATGATCTCGTACCTGAGGGAGAGCCCTACCATTGTGATTATTTGCATGTGGACGACCTGGTGGTTGTGGTGCTGGTGGTTGCACATAGTTCTGATTCTGATCAACCTCATCCTCGTAATCTCCCACATAATCATCCTCCGCATCAGCAGCAGGAGCCATAGAAGTATCAACAGCAGCAACAACAGTTTGGCCAGGCTGAGGAAGGACACGGCTCGCTCGGCGGAGGGCTGTTTCGTGATGTGGAGGTAGTAGTAGTAGTAGTTGTTGTTGTTGCAGAGGTGCGGCATGTGCAGTCGGTGGTGGAAGACGCGCAAGTAGTTCATTAAATCTGTTATCGAGCTTTGTTTCAAACGTCTTCTTAAGGCCAGTGATCTTCTCCATGGCCTCTTCAAAATTGTTCAGCCCATCTTGCACCTGTTCAGTCATCATTTGCTGAAACTTATCATGAAGCTCCTTGTTCGTTAAGTTCTTCCAGTCAATCTCGTCAGCTTGTTATCCTGTCATGGTTAGCAGCAATAGAAACACACAAGAATTTGATCCTATAGACTACTAATAAGTGGTGGTGGTGGGTTCACAAATCCGTCAAGCAAAACTCAAATTCTTACAAGTTCTTACCCAGCAGTAGGCAGTGATCGGCAACAGTTGTAGTCAAAACTCTCAAAGCTTGGATAGAGCGATTACCAGGGAGAGTTAAACGCACGACAGAGATATATAGGGAGCTGGGAAGGCTTATAATATGGTAGCAAAAGGGTCAGCAATAATCAATTCAGATATGCAAAGTTGAATAAATGCTCAATGACGGTACTGTGCTGGTCCTAGGCTAGACCGTGCTAGCGACGCGAGCCTAGAACACTAACAAAATCACAACGCTGCACGTAAACAAGGGAAAGCACACTCTGGATTTCTTTTTCGCTCTGTTTTTTTTTGTGCTCCTCTTTTTTTTGCGAAAATCACTATAATGGCGAGTGTCTCAAAACTCTTCCCAGGTCAAACTGACAGATAGGCACGATTTTTTTTGACTTTTTTTCGGAAATCAGGGTAGCAACGACGAAAAAGTGCGACAAAAAATCACTATGATGGCACGTGGCTCAAAAGACTCAGAAAAGCCTAAAAATGGATAGGGAAAAAATATTTTTGCCTGCGAAAATTTTGGACTAAAAACTGC
Source organism: Triticum aestivum (assembly GCF_018294505.1). Classification (NCBI taxonomy): domain Eukaryota; kingdom Viridiplantae; phylum Streptophyta; class Magnoliopsida; order Poales; family Poaceae; genus Triticum; species Triticum aestivum. Next base: position 253,947,732 of record NC_057795.1, read on the forward strand.
CCTATCCTATTTCAGCGACCGAAAATTTTGGTCTAAAAACTGCGATTTTTTTTCCGAAACCTACTCAGGCAAGGAAACACGAATCGGAAATTAGAGGGATCTCGAAAACAAACCTAATATGAAAGTTACTCGGATTGGTGGTGGATATATGGTGGTAGGATATGGCAGCGGTGGTGGTATATGGATACAGATCGGTGGTGGTATATGGATACGGATTGGTGGTGGTATATGGATATGGATTTAGAGCGGTGGCGGATTAGTGGTGGTGGTAGATGGCAGGAGCGATGATGATGGTGCGGCGGCGGCGTGACAACTTGTGAACAGAACTCGAAACTCTAAGGGAAACTAGATGCTAAGACCAGCTACTTGACACAATGATGCAATCGCAAATTCAACAAAGCAAATACGGAAGAGATTATGAAAAGGCTCAGATTGGTTCGGATAGGATGAACTAACCCTAATTTTTTGTTGGTTTTTTCGTGGACTATATGTATGAAGAAAAGACTCGATCTAAACTATGAAAAACTGTAAAATCTCACCGAGCAACCTGAAAATCTGATACTACTTGATTGAGGCAAAGGTGTCCAGTCTTTCAATGAGATGGTGGCTATCATTGTGGAGGAAGTCGACTTTGACGATCCGACTATGAACGTGCAAGGACGTCGCGCCTTAGCAATCGCTAAACCAACTCCGAGAGGTTATTGACCACGTCGGAGCACGATCAACCTGACCACGAAGGTTTGTTTCCTGCAGGCAAACAAAGAACAAGCAAGAAACTAAGATTGTAATCTGGATATTGCAAATATAAGAGGAAAGCTTTATTGATCAAGGTGGGGTTCTGTGACGCCTTTGTCTGGTCATTGAACACAAACGAAGTACGCGAAGTTGCAGCTATGGCGAACTTTAATCTAAACAAAACCCAAAGTCTAAACGGTGCCCTAAGGGCTATATATATGGAAGAATAGGGGGGCGATTTCGTGGCCTTTGGTGGAGGGGTCCGAAACCAACCCTATCTCTTGTTTCCCCACACATACGGACTCTAAAAATAGCCTATACTTATGTATTTTGAAATTACATATGGGCCTGGCCCAATAATAAGGTGACGCAGCACCTAGAATAGCCTCGGGACGAAATTTATGAAGTGGCATCTTGTATATTTCGTCCAAGGCTTCATGCACCCATTATGATGGCTTCAAAGTCCTGAAATCATCACTTGTAACTCCGTTCTTGTTCCCCTTGCGCATGCCATCATCTCCATGCTTGTTCTTGCTCCAATGTTCATGCTTCTCCAAGCTAGGCCCTTCATTTGTAAGCAAAACAAATGTATCCAATTTAGGCAACATCATATTCTCATGAACATTAGAATCATTACCAAGAAACGAAAGTACCTGATAATTTAATTGGCGTGCGCGAGCTCTAGTAATTGGTCTAGTATATGTAGCAATAGGGGTTGTGGGTGTAACATTTGTATTGATGTCCTCATCAGCTAGCAACTCTAAATGAGGTGATTCCAAAGCCCATTTCTTCGTCTCGTCGAGCCCATTCTATTGGTCACACTTTCACCATGTGTTAACATTCTGAAAATGACCATTCTGCAATTGCACGTTAACATCTCCTCCCAGAGAGAACTGTTTCCGGCAAATCTTTTCGTGATCCTTCTGCGCTTCTCCCCGGTGCCTTCTTCATCCCCAGGCAAGCCACAACAACCACTTGTATGATAGTCATGCAGTAGCCTTGGTTTTCAACTTGAATGTTTAATAAATGTTTGCTTGCTTTGATATGGTTATCATTGTTTCGGTGATGCATAGAGATCTGTGTTCACTTTCATTCTATGCTCTTCTGTATCTTGTTATCTTGCACTTATTACTAGTATTATTGTTATATGTCATGCTTGGTAGTAGTAGAAGTGTGTTCTTTCGGATGCATGTTTACGATCTGTTATCTAGTGTCGTAGCTATGCATTTTTTTTGTATCTAGTTGGTTATATGTTTCCTTGGTAGTTTTCTGATTGAGTTCTTGAATGGTATTTATTTATGATGCTACTAGTCATGGCATGTTCATTTGTAATGTTATGCTCGTCAGTTTGCCATGCTCATTTGGTTAATGTTTCATTATGGTTATGCTCGATGATTATGTTGCACTTCCTTGCTTATCTTGATTCATGCTCATGCATTGTAGTTGCATCATGTTATTTTAATATGGCTCAACTTATTGCATTCAAGTTTAACCGGACTTAATTGAACATGAACAACTGTTGGCTGAGTCATGGTGCCACCATATCGAGCTAACCAGTGCAACCACACTTGCCTCTATCGGAGGGTCCTAACTGGGTCTATTGTCGTGCCTCTCGCCGATGCCTCCCATGTTATGGGCGCGCGCTACCCTGATCAGGTAGGTGGACATAAGCCTTGTGTGCCCATAGTTGTTATAGCCGGCTTGTCCCCGTTTGGGACCATTTTTGTTTTGCCACGATGGTGGCCGTTTTGCCACGACGGTAGTCGTTGGTGCCTTTGGTAGGCACGGAGCCACCCAGGACTTTGCCCAGTGGGGAGTGAGTTGGAGTGGCCGGGAGAGTTTCATGGTATTAGGACGGTTTTGTCGGAACGCCGTTGGTCCACCCGAATGGGAGCGCGAGGCCATGGGTTCTGTGGTGTGGGTAAAGTGCGCTACCTTTGCAGAGTGTATAATAAATCTATCGATAGTCACGCACGCGGATAAGGGCCCAGTTTGTAGTTGGTCACACTATGGGTGAACAATAATAATAATAATAATAATGTGCTTCATAACAACCCCAGTTCTATGATGAGATAAGTTGGTCATGTGATTCGAGAATGATCACCGCTTGGTTACAAGGTAACCCATTGAACCAAGTGTGGTTCCGTTTGTAATCCGGGATACCGAGTTGTTGAATATTTGTGATGTTGTGCGAGAGTCAAGGGTAAAGGTTAACTCCTTGTGGTCATGTAATGATTACTACGGTATTGTTTATACCAAGCTTGATTTGATCCTGAGATGATCGTGTGATGTCCAAGATGGTAAGTGATGCATGTGATGGTTACGAGATAACCCCGAGCAAAGTAAGTTGGTGCATATAGTGTCATCATGTTGCATGCTAGTATCATCAAATTTATATGTTCTTGCCATGCTCATATTGTGCTAGTTGTATCATGTTCATGTTGTTCATGCCATGTTGTTATGATGATATCATGTTAATCATTGTTAACCTATAATTGCCATGTTGTTGTTTGCCTTGAATGCTTCTGGTTATTGTGAGCTTGGAAGTACATTCAATGTACTGACCTGGCGTGTTATGCCAGTTTGTAGGTCATGCTGGATTTGATTGCTTGTTTGTTATGGATTCCTTGTTTGTGATCTAGGATAAGCGTTCCAGTCAGAGTCCTTGCGGAGTGGAGTTCACCACCGCCATCGTTGTTCCGCTGCTAGAAGTTATTCCGCTGCTTCGAGCTGTTCTTCTGCTTGCATAGAGCAACAGTGGCACGCATAGTGTCATCGTGCCGATGTAATTCCCCGTTATATGGGAACCCCGTGTACACAAAATATATTGTAATAAAGAGCTGATTTGGTCTATGCTAAGCAATGCCGTATTCCAGAAGCCTTCATCTCGATCTCTGGGCTGGAATACAGGGCGTTCCGGTTTTCTCTGAGCCGGGGTACCACAATGCTAGTTGATTCTTGTTCCCATAAGTTGTTTGCTCACAAAACCCCTATGCGTAGGAAGTGGTTTAGGCTTAAATGTGTTAGTCATACTCTTCATGATGCTCCTATTATGTTTCAATTGTTATCTTTTATGTGAGCATCATTGAAATCATCATGCCTAGCTAAAAAGGCATTAAGGAAAAGCGCTTGTTGGGAGACAACCCAATATTTACCCCTACTGTTTTTGTGTGTACACATGATTAAGATACTGTAGTAATCATGTTTTATAGCTTTTGTTTCAGTAAAGTAACAAGTAAAGCCTTTAGGATAGCTAGTGGTGATAGTTGTGTTGATCCTGCCAAAAAATAGAAACTTTTGCGCTCAGTAAATAATTTGCAGAATCTAATTGAAACGTGCTTTTGACCTGATTCTTTTTGCTACGGATTAGTGAACAAATTTCTCAGGTGGAACTAATTGTTTCAGAATTTTGGGAGTTATAGAAGTATTCGAGAGTAATAGATTACTACAGACTGTTCGGTTTTTGACAGATTCTCTTTTCTATGTGTTGTTTGCTTATTTTGATGAATCTATGTGTAGTATCGGAGGGTATGAACCATAGAAAAGTTGGAATACATTAGATATAACACCAATATGAATTTAGAATGAGTTCACAACAGTACCAAAAGTTTTCTTATACTAACAGAGCTTACGAGTTCTTTGTTGAGTTTTGTGTTCTGAAGTTTTCAAGTTCTGGGTAAAGATTCGATGGACTATGGAATAAGGAGTGGCAAGAACCTAAGATTGGGGATGCCCAAGGCACCGCAAGGTAATATTCAAGGAGAACCAAGAGCCTAAGCTTGGGAAGGCCCCGGATGGCATCCCCGCTTTCGTCTTTGTTCATCAGTAACTTTACTTGGAGCTATATTTTTATTCACCACATTATATGTGTTTTGCTTGGAGCGTCATTTTGTTTTGCTTACTGTTTGAATAAAGTACTTAAGATCTGAAATTTTTAAATGTTAGAGAGTCTTCACATAGTTACATAATCATTCAACTACTCATTGATCTTCACTTATATCTTTTGGATAGTTTGTCATTTGCTCTAGTGCTTCACTTATATCTTTTTAGAGCACGATGGTGGTTTTATCTTGAAGGAATAGATGAACTCTCATGCTTCACTTATATTATTTTGAGAGTCTTTAGAACAAAATGGTAATTTGCTTTGGTTATAAATTTAGTCCTAATATGATAGGCATCCAAGAGGTTATAATAAAAACTTTCATATAAAGTGCATTGGATACTATGAGAAGTTTGATTCTTTATGATTGTTTTGAGATATGAAGAAGGTAATATTAGAGTCATGCTAGTGGAGTAGTTGTGAATTTGAGAGATACTTGTGTTAAAGTTTGTCAGGACCCCGATCCTAAGTCACACCGATCTAGCATGTAACGCATCATATCACTTTGCGGCCTCACGCACGGTATTCCCACGGGTGCCACCTTACCTGGCCCGGGACTGTTTGCGCCTTTTGTCTCACGTATATGATAGTGCCGCTAGCATCCATATGACAAAGAACCCGGGCTGACATGACTAGTCATAAACCCAAGGTGGCGCTAACTTATAGGGACATGCATACATGACCCAGCAACGAACACGTCGATCAACAACATATGAACCCAAGTCGTCGCAAGCTACAGGGACTTAAAGGAACAACATGTGACATTTCCCCGAAGGGACAGACACACGAACGGAGAAGGACACATGCCGGCCAACCTAAGTGTTTCGGAGTAGTAGCAAGCTACCATGGCTCAGTGGAAGCACTAGGAGACATTTCCCGGTAAGAGAGGCTACCAAGAATAAACAACTAGGTTGTCAGATCCCACACATATGAAGCATTTCAATAATCATACACACAATATGCTCGATATGTGCAAATACAACATGGCATCACAACATGACTCTACAACTCAAGTATTTATTCAATAGGCTCCGAGGAGTCAAGTATTACAATCATGGGTATCATGACCCAACATTCAGAGCATACAACCAAAAGCACAAGCGGAAGCTTAACATGTCTAAGTACAGACAACTACAAATGAAAAGGGCTGAGAAGCCTGACTATCTACAGGATCCTTCCAAGGGTACAAGATCGTAGCTGAGGTAACAAGCTAAACGTCGAAGTCCACGCGAAACTACTAGCGAGACTGAAGTCTCTCTGCAAAAACATAAATTAAGCAAACGTGCGTACAAATGTACCCAGCAAGACGTACATCAGAACTACCTACATATGCATCGGTATCAACAAAGGGGGTGGTGGAGTTTAACTGCAGCCAGCCAGCTTTGATCGTGGCTATCCTGAACTACGACCACAAGTAACTCTTTTGAGGTGGCGCACATGAGTCCACATATTCACCATGTCAATACACTTCTATGGATCCACTCCCATCACCCTACGAGAATGCCATCCGTAGCACTCACGCTTATCTTGCGCATTTTAGAGTATCCACTTTCACTTGTCAATGAACAGTATAGGCAACCCAAAGGTCCTTTACCGCGGACGTGGCTATTCGAATAGATCATATTAACCCTGCAGGGGTGTACTTCTTCACACACACTCTCGCCACTTACCGCCATGTACACGTCATGTATCTCGGCAACCTTCAAGTGGAAGCTTGGCTAGGGTGTCGGCCACGACCTGACTAACCACAGAAGACTCTAGTCCAGGTTTGTCGCCTATTTAGGTTCCATCCGCAAGGAGATCTGGCCGGGGTGTCGCTCACAGTCCCAAACGATGTGAGCAGGGTTCCCAAGCCCACCATCCGGGTGCCACTTGATACACCGTGCCACTGCACCTAGTCTGTCCCAAGCCCACCTGTACCGGGTGCCACTTGGTAGACTTCTAGCACTACTACAAACACCAGAAACTAGTTGCAACTCCTGGACAGAGATCAGGCTGATTAATAAGTCAAGAGGGGTTGATTTACCGGAACCCAATGTGCGGTAGCAACTTTTCATGGATCACAAACACAGAACTCAGTTCGTGAGGACGGCTTCAATGAGACAACCCACCATGTACTCCTACATGGCCTCTCACCGCTACCTTTACCAAATCATGTTCACACACTTAGCTCACACACAGTAGGACATGTTCACACACCTCCAATTCATCCCCGATGAATCAGACCTGACTCAACTCTAAGCAGTAGCAGGCATGACAATCAAGCATGAATGAGTACGCACATCAGGGCTCAAACAACTCCTACTCATGCTAGTGGGTTTCATCTATTTACTGTGGCAGTGACATGTCATGCAGAGGAAAAGGGGTTCAATTACCGCAGCAAGTAACAGATGAATCGTTGTTGTCCTAATGCAGTAAAAGAGAGCAGGAGCGAGAGGGTGGGATTGTATCGGAATGAACAAGGGGTTTTTGCTTGCCTGGCACTTCTGAAGATAGTATTTCTCTTCACCGGTGTCATCGAACTCATCGTCAGAACACGTCTATCGAGAGGGAACAACACTGGCAAATAGAGAGGAAACACAATCAATGCAATGCAACAATATGATGCATGATCATGACATGGCAACATGCTGTGATTTGAGCTAATGCAACTAAAAACCAGATTAAATGAAGTTTGTTTGAACCAAGGATTCAAATCCAAACTTCATATGTGATGGTCTAAATGCCCTTTATATGATTTGTCCTAAACAGCAGCCATGAGTTATTCTAACCTGCATGAAAATGATACAGATGGATAGATCGGATTTTTATGATCATTTTTCATATATAAATTATTTCATTCTGAGCTATAGATTATATTCTATGATTTTTAGAAGTTTTAATCATTTTCTGAAAATAATAAATCATTTCTGATTTATTTAAGATCCAGAAAGGCTTTATGGCATCAGCACTACGTCATGCTGACCTCAGCAGGTCAACACGCTCAGCCACGATCAAACCTAACGTGTGGGACCCATATGTCAGCTGCAAAGTGGCTAACAACTAAAGCAATTAGAAGGGCAGGGGCCCACTATCAGTATGAGAGGGGTTATTTAGCGGGGTCATTAGGCGCTAATGAAGGTGCCACATCGGCGGCTAAATGCCGGTGCTAAGCACAACACGACCACGAAGCCCGTCCGGCCAACTCCGACGATGGGAGCTCGCGCGGCTGCGCGCGTTGGAACCGATGCAATGAGGTGTTTCGGTGGATGGCTTCGGGTAGTCCTAGGTTGGCCGGGAGTGTCGCCAGCATCCAGGTTTAGTGGCTGCGGAGCTCGGGCTCGAGTGGGTGCGGGGTTTCAGTGCTAGCTAGGGTAAACGGCGCGGCACTTTCACCTCCCGGGGATGGGGTGAGCATGGCGGTGATGCTTGGCTGAGCTGGGGAGCATAGGAGCATGGAGCTCGTCGGCCATGGTGGCGGCCAGAGCTTGGAGCTCACGGGGATGGTGGCTGGCGGACAAGAATGGAGGGGGAGAGCATAGGAGAAGAGCAGGGGCTCACAACTGATCTGATGGAGGAGACGGCGAGGCCGAGCACGTGAGGGGGCGAATCGGGCGACAGCATCCGGACGCCGTGAGGGGTGAAGAAGGTCGCGGCGTCGTCTTTGGGTCGTCCCGGCTTGCGTGGGTCGGTGTATAGGTGCGCGGGGTCGGGAAGGAGCTTTGGAGCATGACAGGGAGGCGAGACTGCAGCATTGGCCATGGCGGTGCTCGGTGGCGCATTGCGGTGCGCTCAGGCACGCGCGCGAGAGAGAGAGAGAGATCCAGGGAAGGGGGTAAGAGCAAGGGAGAGTGAGTGAGAGAGAGAGAGGCAGGAAGGTGCGTGGCGGCATCTAGGCGCGTCGGGGAGAAGGCGTCAAGCAGGACATGGCCCTCCGTGTGCCAGCGTGCGGCGAGCACGTGCCCCAGTCCTCCTAGCGAGAGGTTGGGGATGACTGGCAGTGGCTAGTGGGCTGGGCTGGCCACTTGGGCCTGCATAGGAGGTAAGCCCAGGTAGGTTTTCTGCCATTTATTATTCTTCTTTCTGTTTTTTTACTTTGCCACTATTTTCAAATTTAAACAAATTCAAAACAGTGCCAAATATCATCTGAATAATTTTATGTTGCTAAATGGACTATTCCAACAGCACATAAAACATTTCAAAGTTATTTGGAAATATATCCCATATATTATGGATATAATTTCAAATTCAAATAGAATAATGATTTAAATTCAGTGTCCAAAATATTCCTTAAAAATGTTCATTATTTTTGGTTTAGTGCAAAAGCCTTGCCAAAAATATCAAACATTTAATAAGAACATTTTGGAAAACATTGAATGCAATTTTCCAGGGTTCTTTACCCTTCTTGATTTAAATTTTGAGGATTCCAAATTTCCTCCATTCAAGTTTCTTTGAATAAAACATGATGCATGGAAGCTGATGCAAGGACAGACAAGGACTAAGCTAGTGTGTTGTCACACCCCTAGTTTTGGTATGCTCAAGGCTAGCAAGTCATGTGTGCATCTTGTTTGAATTCCATTTAATTTGAATTGAGGATTTGTGAAACCCTCAGAAATCATTTTTTTGGAAATGACCCAGATAAAAATTGCTCCAAAAAGGTCCAACAAAATGCTCATGTTGCTCTCTGAAAATATTGGTCAGAGTTAAAATTCAAAACTAATATTTTTAGGAGCTCATAGATATTTATTTTGGGCATTTGGAATTAATGCAAGTAATTATTTGCATTGGATATATATTTTTATATATGTCCAATAATTCTGGATAAATGTGAGGGGCTTTGGAATAATCCTTTTAGTCCCTGCAAAATTTATAAGAAGCAAGAAAATTAGTTTGGTTCAAAAACCAAATTAAAACAAATGTCAGAAATGGAAAACAGAAACAAAATGGAAGGGAGAAACGTAACTGGCGTCTCCAGCCGGCCCAACACTCTGCGGCCCACTGGCCCAACCGCCAGTCATCGTCCTCCTGGAGACGACAAAAGGGACGGGGGGGCATGCGCTCGCCGCCCGTGCGCATGGGTGCCACGCCACCTGCCTGCTTGCCCCTCCCCCTGAACGCTCTGGCCTCTCTGGACATCACCACGACGCACCCCGGGCCCCTCTCACTCTCCCCCAGTCCTCTCCCCTCCTCTCCCTCGCTTTCTCTCTCACGGCCAAATGTGTCGGTCGCTGCTGTTCGCTGCCTACACGCTCCCCGCCGTCCCGTCTACTGCCGTCGTGCTTGAGAGCTCCGCCACGTCGCGCTACCTCTTTGCCAAGCCGTGCGTCACCGGATGCCCCGTGGAGCCGTCGCCGTCGCCTTCTTCACCTCCAGCCGCCGTGGATCCCCATCGCCGCTCGCCGTCGTCAGCGCGTCCCCGAGGCCGCTAAGCCGCTCTTTCGGTCCGCTGTGAGCTCCTGCGTCGACTCCTCCTCCTCTCCTGCTCTTCTATGCCCCGTAGCCATGATCCCGCTCGAGCCGAGCTCTGGCCGCCGTCGCGAGCTGTGCTCCGGCAAGCTCCGCCGCCCCCGCGACTTGCTGCTACCTCCCCTGGATGCGCGGGAGCGCGGACGACCTCCTGGCGCCCCCAGCCGCCGCTCCCGTGGCCTCCAGCGCGGACTCCGCCGCCTCTAGAGGTCGCCGGCGATGAGCCCCGTCGCACCTGCCATGCGGGCCCGGCCCGTCAGGTGATTAGCTTAGCGCTAATCACCGCCTAACTAACCCCCTTGACACTGACAGATGGGCCCCGGTGCCCCTAATCTTTTATTTAGGTTAATAACCACCCCCCTATTTAACCCTGAGACACTGACTTGCTAACGCAGGATGACGCAGTGCTGATGCAGTTATTCTTTTTCTGGTTTTAAAATAAATCAAGAAAATCCAGAAAATGTTATAAACTTCAAAAAATCATAGAAATTCAACCGTAGCTTAGATTGAAATAATTCATACATGAAAAACAATAAGAAAAATTCAATCTATCCATCTATACTAGTTTCATGCATGAAAAGCCAACTTATACCTACTGTATAAGTGAAAACATATAAATGACATTTATAAAGACTTAACTTGGAGTTGCATTGAACTATTGGTTCAAATGGACTTCATCCAAATAAAAGCTAGTTGCATTAGCTCAAACAACATCACATAGTCATGCCATGTTCATGCATCATATTGTTGCATATGCTTGTGTATTGATTGCCGACACTGTTCCTTCTCGATATGTCCTGCTCCGGAGAGTGTTCCAGAGTACCTGTCTGAGGAGCAGTGCCCCCCTGTTGATCTACCAGGCAAGCAAACCCTCCTTGTTCATTCTGATACAATCCTACTCTCTCGCTCTTACTCTCTGTTATTGCATTAGGACAACAACGATTCAATTGCTACTTTGTGCTGCAGTAGTTGAACCCATTCCTCTGCATGACCTGTCACTGCCATAGTAAATAGTTCATACCCACTCGCATGTGTAGGAGTTGTTTGAAGCCATGTTGTGTTCCTACCATGCCATGCCTGCTATTGCTTAGAGTGTGTCAGGTCTGATTCATTGGGTATGAATTGGAGTGTTATACTATGTTCTGATGCTGAGAGTTAAGTGTGTGAACACGATTTGGTAAAGGTAGCGGTGAGAGGCCATGTAGGAATACGTGGTGGGTTGTTTCACCGGAACCGTCCTTAAGCACTGAGTTCTATGTATGTTGTCCAATGACTAGCTACTACCATATATTGGGCTCCGGGCGCTCCAAGCCCTCTCGACTTATTAACCGACTTGATCTCTGTCCAGGAGTCGCAACTAGTTTCTGGTGTTTGTAGGTAGTGTTATTTTTCTACCAAGTGGCACCCGGCAGGGTGGGCTTGGGACAGACTAAGCACACGTGGCACGGTATACTAGGTGGCACCCAGTTGGTCGGCTTGGGAACCCTGCTCACATTGTTTGGGGCCGTGACGGAAACCTCGACCGGACTCCCTTGCGGATAGAACCCAAATAGGCGATAAACCTGGACTAGGATTTTGTGTGGTTAGTCAGGTCGTGGCTGACACCCTCTCCAAGCTTCTGCTTGAAGGTTGTCGAGATACATGATGTGTACATGATAGTAAGTGGCGAGAGCATGTGTGAGGAAGTACACTCCTGCAGGGTTAACATGATCTATTCGAATAGCCGGGTCCGCGATTATGGACTTCTTGGATGCTTACGTGGTACATAGACAACTTGAAGTGGATACTCTAAATGCTCAAGACAAGTGTGAGTGCTATGGATGGCCTTCTCGAAGGCAGACGGGGATGAATCCATAGTGGTGTATTGTGTGCTGATTAGTAGACTCGTGTGCACTGCCTCACCTCAAAGAAGTTACTCGTACTCATAGAACAGGATAGCCACTGAGTCAAAGCTGGCTTGCTGTAGCTAAACCCCACATCGCCTTCTTGATACAAATGCATGTATGATAGGATCTGATGTAAGTCTTGCTAAGTACCTTTGTGCTCACGTTGCTTAATTTATGTTTTGCAGTGGAGACTTTGGTCTTACTAGTTTCTGTGGACTTCGACAAGTAGCTTGTACCTCATCTACGATCTTCATAGGATGTTGTAGATAGTCAGGCTCTTCAGCCCTTTTCATTTGTAGTTGTCTGTACTCAGACATGTAATGCTTCGCCTTGTTGCTTGTATGCTCTGAATGTTGGGTCATGTGACCCCTGTTTGTAATAAATGCTATGATGGCTCTTTTGAGTCCTTATCTATATGAGTTGTTGAGTTGTGTTGTGATGCCATGTTGTACAACACATACTTGCATGTTATGCGTATGTGTAATGTCTATTGCTATGTGTGGGATCCGACAACCTAGTTGTTATTCTTGGTAGTCTCTCTTATGGGGAAATGTCTCCTAGTGCTTCCACTTAGCCATGGTAGCTTGCTATTGCTCCGGAACACTTAGGCTGGCCGGCATGTGTCCTTCTTTGTTCCTGTGTTTGTCCCTTCGGGGAAATGTCACACGTTGTTTCTTTAAGTCCTTGTAGATCGGTACGACTTGGGTTCATACATTGTTGATCGACACATTCGTTGCTGGGTCATGTATGCATGTTCCTGTAAGTTTGTGCCACTTTGGGTTTACGACTAGTCACGTCGGCCCGGGTTCTCTGTCATATGGATGCTAGTGACACAATCATATACGTGAGCGAAAAGGCGCAAACGGTCCTAGGCCAGGTAAGGTGGCACCCGTGGGAATACCGTGCATGAGGCCGCAAAGAGATATGATGTGTTACAAGCTAGATCGGTGTGACTTAGGATCGGGGTCCCGACAGCTTAGTGTGATTCCGTAGCATGCACGTATGGTGAACCGTTATGTGATGAGGTTGGAGCATGATTTATTTATTCATCGCCTTCCATATGTGCGGAGGTCGGGATCGCGCGATGGTTAACTCCTACCAACCCTTCCCCTAGGAGCATGCGTGTAGTACTTTGTTTTGATGACTTGTAGATTTTTGTAACAAGTATGTGAGTTCTTTATGACTAATGTTGAGTTCATGGATTATACGCACTCTCACCCTTCCATCATTGCTAGCCTCTCTAGTACTGTGCAACTTTCGCCGGTACCATACATCCACTATATACCTTCCTCAAAACAGCCACCATACCTACCTATTATGGCATTTCCATAGCCATTCCGAGATATATTGACATGCAACTTTCCACCATTCCATTTATTATGACACGCTCCATCATTGTCATATTACCTTGCATGATCCTGTAGTTGACATCATATTTGTGGCAAAGCCACCGTTCATAATTTTTTCATACATGTCACTCTTGAATCATTGCACGTCTCGGTACACCGCCGAAGGCATTCACATAGAGTCATATTTTGTTCTAAGTATCGAGTTGTAATTCTTGAGTTGTAAGTAAATAAAAGTGTGATGATCATCATTATTAGAGCATTGTCCCAGTGAGGAAAGGATGATGGAGACTATGATTCCCCCACAAGTCGGGATGAGACTCCAGACAAAAAAAAGAGGCCAAAAAAAGAGAAAGCCCAAAAAATAAAAATAAAATGAGAGAAAAAGAGAGAAGGGGCAATGCTACTATCCTTTTACCACACTTTTGCTTCAAAGTAGCACCATGATCTTCATGATAGAGAGTCTCATATGTTGTCACTTCCATATACTAGTGGGAATTTTTCATTATAGAACTTGGCTTGTATATTCCAATGATGGGCTTCCTCAAAAGTGCCCTAGGTCTTCGTGAGCAAGCAAGTTGGATGCACACCCACTTAGTTTCTTTTTGAGCTTTCATACACTTATAACTCTAGAGCATCCGTTGCGTGGCAATCCCTACTCACTCACATTGATATCTATTGATGGGCATCTCCATTGCCCGTTGATACGCCTAGTTGTTGTGAGACTATCTTCTCCTTTTTGTCTTCTCCACAACCACCATTCTATTCCACCTATAGAGCTATGTCCATGGCTAACGCTCATGTATTGCGTGAAAGTTGAAAAGGTTTGAGAATACTGAAGGATGAAACAATTGCTTGGCTGAAACCGGGGTTGTGCATGATTAAATACTTTGTGTGATGAAGATAGAGCATAGCCAGACTATATGATTTTGTAAGGATAACTTTCTTTGGCCATGTTATTTTGACAAGACATGATTGCTTTGTTAGTATGCTTGAAGTATTATCGTTGTTTATGTGAATATTATACTTTTGTTTTGAATCTTATGGATCTGAATATTCTTGCCACAATAAAGAAGATTACATTGATAAATATGTTAGGTAGCATTCCACATAAAAAATTCTGTTTTTATCATTTACCTACTCGAGGACGAGCAGGAATTAAGCTTGTTGATGTTGATACGTCTCCAAAGTATCTATAATTTTTGATGTATTTATGCCATCTTTATAATATTTTGACATGCTTTTGGTATGATTTGATTAGAACTAATCCGGACTGATGCTATTTTCAGCAGAACTACCATGGTGTTGTTTTTGTGCAGAAATAAAAGTTCTCGGAATGCATTGAAAATCAATGGAGATTTTTTCTGGAAAATATAAAAAATACTGGAACAAAAAGTTATCGGAGAGGAGTCCCATGGGGCCCACAAGGATGGTGGGCGCCCCCCTAGGATGCGCCCCTGTGCCTCGTGGACACCCCGTGGGTCCTCATGACTTGTTCTCGTCGCTAAACCCTCCTATAAATACAAAAAACCCCAAAACATAACCTGATCGGAATTCCGCCGCCGCAAGCCTCTGTAGCCACCAAAAACCTCTCGGGATCCCATTCCGGAACCCTGCCGCAGGGGGAATCCACCACCGGTGGCCATCTTCATCATCCCGACGCTCTCTATGACGAGAAGGGAGTAGTTCACCCTCGGGGCTGAGGGTATGTACTAGTAGCTATGTGTTTGATCTCTCTCTCTCTCTCATGTTCTTGATTTGGCACGATCTTGATGTACCATGAGCTTTGATACTATAGTTGGATCTTATGATGTTTCTCCCCCTCTACTCTCTTGTAATGGATTGAGTTTTACCTTTGAAGTTATCTTATCGGATTGAGTCTTTAAGGATTTGAGAACACTTGATGCATGTCTTGCATGTGCTTGTCTGTGGTGACAATGGGATATTCACGCGATCTACTTCATGTATGTTTTGGTGATCAACTTGCGGGTTCAGTGACCTTGTGAACTTATGCATAGGGGTTGGCACACGTTTTCGTCTTGACTCTCCGTTAGAAACTTCGGGGCACTCTTTGAAGTTCTTTGTGTTGGTTGAATAGATGAATCTGAGATTGTTTGATGCATACCGTATAATCATACCCACGGATACTTGAGGTGACATTGGAGTATCTAGGGACATTAGGGTTTTGGTTGATTTGTGTCTTAAGGTGTTATTTTACTATGAAATCTAGGGCTAGCCCAATAGATTGATCGAAAAGAATAACTTTGAGGTGGTTTTGTACCCTACAATAATCTCTTCATTTGTTCTCCTCTATTAGTGGCTTTGGAGTGACTCTTGTTGCATGTTGAGGGATTGTTATATGACCTAATTATGCTATTATTGTTGAGAGAACTTGCACTTGTGAAAGTATGAACCCTAGGCCTTGTTTCAAAGCATTGCAATACCGTTTACGCTCACTTTTACCACTAGCTACCTTGTTGTTTTATATTTTCAGATTACAAAAACCTATATCTACTATCCATATTGCACTTGTATCACCATCTCTTCGCCGAACAAGTGCACCTATACAGTTTACCATTTTATTGGGTGTGTTGGGGACACAAGAGACTCTTTGTTATTTGGTTGCAGGGTTGTTTGAGAGAGACCATCTTCATCCTACGCCTCCCACGGATTGATAAACCTTAGGTCATCCACTTGAGGGAAATTTGCTACTGTCCAACAAACCTCTGCACTTGGAGGCCCAACAACGTCTACAAGAAGAAGGTTTTGTAGTAGACATCAGTGGTTCTCTTGGACTGTTCGGACACAGGGTCTGAACACAGTCTGGGGCGGACCCAAACAGAGATGCCCATGGTCGAGGCGTAAGTTTCAGAAATTCACTCGTTCAATTATTTTAATCTGACTTCGTTGTGCTCATCCTCCTTTATACTTTTCAGCCCTCCGCGCGACATCCCAGTCCCCACTTCTTCAATAGGGAACTCTTTGGCCACTGGGGAGGCGGAGAGTGACGTCCCATCCCGCACCCTCTCCGCCCCTGCCATGGAGGACACCGACGTGTCCTCCGAAAGGCCATCTCCTTGTAACGCCCAAGATGCGGCTATATCTCCAACATGTTGAGGCACGACTTAGAGGCATAACCGCATTTTGGTATGGTCGCAAGAAGGGTCATCTTCACACAATCCCATGTAAAGAACAAGGAAGTATATAGTTGGCTTACAATCGCCATGTCACACAATGATAAAATAATCCATACATCAATCAGAGTACACACAAGGTCCGACTATAGACGGATCCAAAAGAAAAGAGGACAACCCGAAATGCTATGTCCCGATCATCCCAACTGGGCACCACTACTGATCATCCGGAAAGGAAACATAGTAACAACCAAGGTCTTCATCGAATTCTCACTTGAGCTCGGTGGCATCACCTGCACTGGTATCATCAGCACCTGCAACCTGTTTTGGTAGTATCTGTGAGTCACGAGGACTTAGCAATCTCAAAACCCTTGATAGGAAGACTATTTAAGCTCATAGGAAATGTATGGATATGTGGTGGAGTTGTAGCAAGCACTAAGCATTGTATGGTGGCTAGCTTACGAATACAAGAATAAGATGAGAAACTACACAACGGTAGCAAACTAGTAATGATCAAGACGTGATACCGAACTACTTACATTCAAACATAGCCCCACTGTGTTCTCTTCCCGAACCTCATCGAAAAGAGACCATCAAGGTTACGCACGCGGTTGGTGTATTTTAACTGAGTCTGGTTTCAAGTTCACTACAACCGGATTTTAAGAACTCCCATATGCCACATAACCGCGGGCACGGCTCTCAAAAGTTTATACCCTGCAGGGGTGTCCCAACTTAGCCCATGACAAGCTCATGATCCACGGAGAGAATCCTCCATGGCCGGAAATCCGATCAGACTCGGGATCCTGGTGCACAAGACATTTCGACAATGGTAAAACAAAACAGCAAGACGGCCCAAATGTGCCGATAAATCCCGATAGGAGCTGCACATGTCTCGTTCTCAGGGCACACTGTATGAGACATCCTACGAGTAAAACCAACCCTCGAGTTTCCCTGGTGTGGCCCCGCAGTCAACTCGGTTCGGACCAACACTCAGAGGAGCACTGGCCCGGGGGGTTGATTAAGAATACTAGGGGTCCGGAGAAAAATCCCCTATTTAAGTTTTAGTTGTTATTAGGCAAATGGAAAACCAATGTTGGCCCTTGCTAGAAGAGTTTTATTCAAAGCAAACTTTCAAGATGGGCCCGTAAACCATCACCGTGTTAGGGACGCAAAATCAAGGAACATAACACCGACATGACGGAAACTAAGGCGGCAAGAGTGGAACAAAACACCAGGCAAAAGGCCGAGCCTTCCACCCTTTACCAAGTATATAGATGCATTAATTAAATAAGAGATATTTTGATATCCCAACATATCCATGTTCCAACATGGAACAACCTTCAATGTACCTGCAACTAGAAATGCTATAAGAGGGGCTAAGCAAAAGCTGTAACATAGCCAAACAATGGTTTGCTAGGAAGGTGGGTTAGAGGGTTTCATGGCAACATGGGATGCAATATAACAAGTGGTAGGAAGCGCGACATAGCGATAGAGCGAACAACTAGCAAGCAAAGATAGAAGTGATATCGGGGGTAATGATCATCTTGCTTGCAATGTTCTCAGGGTTGTCGAAAGCTTGCTCCTCATAAACGTTCTCAACAGGATCCTCGTTCACGAACTCATCTCTCGGCTCTACCCAAAACAGGAACACAACCATGGAACAACAATCATTCATGGTGCAATGTGCAAGCAACATGATGCAAGACATGACATGGAATCCAAGATATGAGGTGCAATGCATACGAGGTGCTTTGGAAGGGGTGCAAACAAGACGGAAGGAGAAACGATGAACATGGCACATTCTTGGTAACCCAAGCATGCCACTGGATAGATTGGTAGATTCCGGTTGAAATCGATATAAAGATCACTGGAAACGGATGCACGGTTTGAAAATGACAAGCCAAACAAGATGCAATGCAATCTGTTGAAAATAGCAACATAACAACTTGTGTGCAAAGTTTAAATATGCTACAGCAATATATCACGGCAAACAAGAGCACAACATGCTAGTACTAAACACACTTAACAAAACTTACCTACTGAACATGCTCCAAAAATTTACAGAAATGATGATAGCATCAATGCAAACATGGCAAGTGACATAAACAGGCCCATTGTGATGCCCGGATACTTAAGCTACAGTAAACCTCTGTTAATGATGCCACGTCACCACAATTACTGTTGCTAATCTCGCGTTAGTTTGAAACTGATTCAAATTCAAATTTTGAATTTAAGTCAAACAATAAAAGTTTTCAAACATTAAAATAAAAATCTTCGGTTTGTACTAAATATTACATAGATAATTATGGTGTAGAGGATACAGTTTTATAAAATGCATAAATATTTTAACTTGAATTAAAACATAAGAGAAAATAAATAAAAGAAAGAAAATACAAAAGAGAAAAACAAACAAAAAAAGGAAAAGAAACCCCCGGGGCTCCGGCCCAGCAGGCCACCGGCCCAACTGGGCCACGACCTACCAGGCCGGCCCAGCTCCCCCCTGGCCCAACCGGCCACACCTTATCCCCTCACCCCCCGCAAACCCTAACCACCCACACCCCCACTTGCTCTCTCCCCCTTCCCCCGATCCAGTTCTGGATCAGGATCGGGCCGACGCCGGTGCCCCGTCCCCATCGCCAATCCCGTCGCTCATCACCTCGCCACCTCATCGGAACCGCCACCGTCGCCCTCCGCCTCGACTACCCCCCCCCCTCGCCGGACCGCTTTTACCTCGAATCCTCCTCGTCCACGGCACCGTCGCCGGAGCTACCTCGCCGGACGCCATCGCTGGTCTGCCTCCTCTTCCCCATCGGCCTGCTACCCCTACGCACGTCGCCCGCTCACCCGCTGCCCGCTCACCCGCTAAGGCCCTTTGGGGCCACAGACATGTGGGGCCCGGCCCCAGAACGTAAATAAGAATAAAAATAAAAATAAATAATTAATATATTAATTAAAGAAATAATCAACTTAATCAATTTTGATTAATTAAATTAAACATCTAATTAAACTAATTACACATTAGTTACTTAAATAACCTAATTAGTTAATTAAGTAGTCAATGACAGTGGGGCCCACCCCTAATTAAACCTGATTAGGTTAATTAATAGGTTTAGTTAAAATATGTCATTGACCAGTGGGATCCACTGGTCAGGTTGACCAGTCAACTCTGTTGACTACTGACGTCAGCATGACATCATGCTGATGTCATTATTTCATTTTCGAATTAATTAAATAATTAATTAAATTCAGAAATTAATAAAATCTTTAGAAAAACATATCTTTTAATCCGTAACTCAGATTAAAATATTTTCAACATGAAAGTTGCTCAGAACGACGAGACGATTCTGGATACGCAGCCCGTTCGTCCGCCACACACCCCTAGCATACCGAACATGCAACTTTCCCCCTCCGGTACCTCTGCTCGAAAACGTGAAACACCGGGGATACTTTCCCGGATGTTTCCCCCTTTCGTCGGTATCACCTACTACGGCGTTAGGGCACACCGGACACCACGTATTGCCTTGTTACGCTTTGTGATGCTTTGTTTGCTCTGTTATTTATTGTGTTCCCTCTCCGTTACTTCTTTCCGGTAGACCCCGAGACTGCCGGCGACCCCCAGTTCAACTACGATGTTGACGACCCCTCCTTGCTAGAGCAACCAGGCAAGCCCCCCCCCCTTGATCACTAGATATCGCCTATTCTCCTCTATACTGCTTGCATAAGAGTAGTGTAGCATGTTACTGCTTTCCGTTAATCCTATTCTGATGCATAGCCTGAGATTGTTGCTACATCTGTTGATACCTTACCTGCAATCCTAAATACTTAGTATAGGATGCTAGGTTATCATCATTGGCCCTACATTCTTGTCAGTCTGCCTTGATATACTATTGGGCCGTGATCACTCGGGAGGTGATCACGGGTATATACTATACATACATACATACTATACAGATGGTGACTAAAGTCGGGTCAGCTTGATGAGTACCCGCAAGTGATTCTGATGAGGGGGCTAAAAGGACAGGTGGCTCCTTCCCAGTAGAGGTGGGCCTGGGTTCCCGATGGCCCCCGACTGTTACTTTGTGGCGGAGCGACAGGGCAGGTTGAGACCACCTAGGAGACAGGTGGGCCTGGCCCTGTTCGGCATTCACGGATACTTAACACGCTTAACGAGATCTTGGTATTTGATCTGAGTCTGGCTACTGGCCTATACGCACTAACCAACTACGCGGGAACAGTTATGGGCACTCGACGTCGTGGTATCAGCCGAAGTCTTCTTGACGTCAGCGACGGAGCGGCGTGCGCCGGATTGGACCGCGTAACGTGACTTCCTTTGTAATGGAGGTTGCTAGGTCTGCTTCCGGCCGCCCTTGCAATGTGCAGGTGTGCAATGGGCGATGGGCCTAGACCCCTGCGCGCATAGGATTTAGACCGGCGGGCTGACCTCTCTGTTGTGCCTAGGTGGGGCTGCGACGTGTTGATCTTCCGAGGCCGGGCATGACCCAGGAAAGTGTGTCCGGCCAAATGGGATCGAGCGTGTTGGGTTATGTGGTGCACCCCTGCAGGGAAGTTAATCTATTCGAATAGTCGTGATCTTCGGTAACAGGACGACTTGGAGTTGTACCTTGACCTTATGACAACTAGAACCAGATACTTAATAAAACACACCCTTCCAAGTTCCACAGACAACCCGGTGATTGCCCTTCCACAGGGCGACGAGGGGAGGATCGCCGGGTAGGATTATGCTATGCGATGCTACTGTAGATGCTACTTGGAGATGCTACTTGGAGGACTTCAATCTACTCTCTTCTACATGCTGCAAGACGGAGGCTGCCAGAAGCGTAGTCTTCAATAGGACTAGCTATCCCCCTCTTATTCTGACATTCTGCAGTTCAGTCCACTGATATGGCCTCCTTACAAATATACCCATGCATATGTAGTGTAGTTCCTTGCTTGCGAGTACTTTGGATGAGTACTCACGGTTGCTTTCTCCCCCCCTTTTTCCCCCTTTCCTTTCTTTCTGGTTGTCGCAACCAGATGCTGGAGTCCAGGAGCCAGACACCACCCTCGACGACGACTCCTACTACACCTGAGGTGCCTACTACTACGTGCAGCCCGCTGGCGACGACCAGGAGTAGTTTAGGAGGATCCCAGGCAGGAGGCCTGCACCTCTTCGATCTGTATCCCAGTTTGTGCTAGCCTTCTTAAGGCAAACTTGTTTAACTTATGTCTATACTCAGATATTGTTCCTTCCGCTGACTCGTCTATGATCGAGCACTTGTATTCGAGCCCTCGAGGCCCCTGGCTTGTATTACGATGCTTGTACGACTTATTTATGTTTTAGAGTTGTGTTGTGATATGTTCCCGTGAGTCCATGATCTTGATCGTACATGTTTGCGTGCATGATTAGTGTACGATTGAATCGGGGGCGTCACAAGTTGGTATCAGAGCCAACTGCCTGTAGGAATCCCCCTTCCACACTCCTTAGCCGAAGTCGAGTCTAGACATTGCAAAAACTTTTACTAACATGGTTGTGTGCCTTACGGGCCCACGTCGCCAATTGGGTGGTATTAGGATCTTTTACTCCTCGACCTTTACTCTGGGATTCTGATCTCTCCTATATTCGGGTTAAATGAATTTTACTAAATCTAACTCTAGGTTCTCGATAATACTTTCTTCCGGAGAGCCTCTTCAGTCTGGATGATTACTTGGTGCGCCGAACGATTCTGAAGATACCTTCCGATATTCTCTTGAGACCTTTTGCCAATCGCGTTTGCAATTCCCCTTCCACCGTCAACCCTTATGGATAACTACTTGCAGTTGTTACTCATACATTCATCCCCAGTTGGTCTTGTTATTACAAGGTACCCCGAAATACTCGTCGTTGTTTCGATAGTCCTTTGAGCTTACTGCCTTCGAGTTCCTTTCCACCTGAATACCCCTACGGATAATTTCTCGCCCTTATCGAGTATCGCTCATCCCCCAGTTGTTCATGTGTTGCACAATGGTCCTCGAAATACTATTCAATCCTCCAAAAATCCTTAGTAGCTTATTGCTCTGCAATACTTGTCTGCTTGCATGATGGATGCCTTCCATATGTCTGGTAATATTCGTTAGTATCCTTAGGCACCGTCATTTTGATCCTTTTGATTCAACATGAGTGCGAATGCACGCAATCATCAGTTGATCCTTTTAAATTATCTTTTTGGCTCAGACGTCATTTTAAACGTGAGTTGGTTCTCAACCAATCCAATTGCCGTCGATTGTACCCCTAAGGCTATTCAACTTATCCATCCCTAATCAGAACATTGCTTCTGATCCCTTGATTTGAAAATCTTAATTCCTTTCCATAGGAGCTCTGAATTAGTCAGTTGTTTCTATAATCTAATGCCTTTGCATTATTACTTCCTCTAGTTGTGTGTCGATGCTCACATCAGCTCCGTTGTGGACCAGCAGATCCTTTGTTGGATTTTATCCGATAGTGTCCTTCATATTCAATCACTTTGGAAGTTCTTTCTCCATTGGTAAATCCTATCCTCTGATTGACCAACCATGCTCTGCTTTCGAGCTAGTGTTATATGTTTCCATGATACCCTGACGGGTTGACCCTATCCCTTCCTTAATATGTGTGAACTCGGAAGTTTTCACGAGTCATACTCATCTGGTATTTCACCAGGTAAAACTTTCAACACTAATGCTTTTATCAAAGCAAGAAGTGAATGGAAGGTTATACATTGAAGAAGTGGGAGTCGACCTTGAACCTTGCGTTCATGACCATGGACATGATGTATAACTTATCATGGAAGGTGCTCGTAAAAATAGTTACCCCCTTGTTATAAGTTCATCTTGTATCCGTGGTTCGATCAATTATGATCGTGGTTTACGACCATGTTCTCCTTTAAATACCATTTCTCGTGCAAGTTTAAGCACTTGCCTTCTGCAGAGTAATACCCCAGTCCAACCTCTACTTTGATTTAGCGTCGAGTATTACCCCCCTGGTATCTCAAGATTATCACGGAACTGCATAACTTCTTATGAGTTCTTCATCAAGTGCTACATTCTCATTGATTCCAATTTTTCACGGGCTCTGAGTTATTAAACACTCAAAGACACCGATAACTGACTCGAGTCCGCATCGCGATTAAGCAACTCTTGGTAACCTTCATTACTTACGAGTTTGAACTCAATCACGTCATTCCTAGCCTATTTGACTATATCATTATCATGATGATTTTAATTGTGCTACTTGGTCCTTATTCCCGGAGCACAACTTTCAACGATAAGCTAAGCTTGCGTCGATTTTCGTCGTCATATAATTTCTCCTTGAACAACAAACTTGATTTCGAGTTTGTGTCCTAATCGTGGTTCCAATAACCTTTCGCTTCATCATTCATATGAATTGATGTCATTATCGATCGAGTACATCTTCGTGTAACCTCTCGACAAATGTGTCGTGATCATCATCAACCTTATGAGCTCTTCCAGGATATCAATCGGATTCATGATGAGAAATACCATCCTTGCCTCGATGATTTGTGTTATCACCAACCACTTTATTGCCTTCCCTCCAACACAAACGTGTTCGTGTTTTGTGTTATACCTGAGTTCCTTGCTACCCAGCATTGTTCTTCTTTACCTTGGAATATTACCACCTTTTATGTCAAGAACGTCGTGAGAATTTCACCACCTCTTGAGAATGTGTGATACAGTGATACTTCTCACCATCACCATTCCTTCTTGGCCCCGTGTTGTTTCCAATCGAAAAACCGATAATTGAACTTGGATGTGCAAATTCAAAACTTCTAGCGGTCCTATTGCTTTGAAGTTAATGGTCGACATTTCATTCTTAGACCATTGGTTATCGAATCACCATTCTAAACATTGATCATGCTACCCATCCCATATTTCGGGTGCACCTTCCAACCAATGTTTAATTGTGTATGTTTTCCTAGAGCATACATCATTATATCATTTGATCTGACTAATGTTATCTCCTTGTTCACATAGTTATGGAAATCCATCTTTTTGGCTATCTTGTTGAATTATCGCTGAGCCCATCAGCCACCTCCTCATCCTCTCCTTGGCTTAATGGTGAACCCTTGTTCAGAACTCGCTTCCATAGTTCACTTCCCGAGAATCATATATTGTCGTCATAAAATGTGTCACACCTTTTTCTTCTCAGGCATCCTGAGTCTGAGGTATCCTGACCCCAACCAGATCTGAAACTCGGTCAGATACGATGGTTCGGATATTTTCCAAGACTCATAACATTGGCCCTTATATGAACCGGTAAGGTGATTTCATGCCTAGCACACCTGGCCGGAGGACCTATTGTTATAGTTTCCTTTTTGGCAAGGTTAGTCATTCTTCCATGAGCAAATTGTAAAACTTATTCCATAAGTTGTTCCTGATGGATCCTTTTGGATTCCAAAGTCTGATCTTCACCTGTTGACCATGTCAATGCTATCTCGAAGCATGTCTATGGTACTCTGATTTTCAACAGGAACATTTGAAGCCCAATGCTAAATGTTTCTTGCTCAATTATCCAAACAACGTTGCATGGGTAATGTCATGATATTTGTCTCCCCTTTCCTAAAGGGTTTGCTACGTTATATCCTGTCATGGATATCATGCTCTGCTTGTCCTTGGGAAGATATACCCTTGAAATATGTGTTTAAACACCTTTTCCTTTCCATGGTTCTGTTTAAACCTGATAATCACTTTTCCTTTCCATTGATTTGTTTAAACCTTCTGGTGATCTATATGATCCAAGCAGAAATATTCTTCTGCTTATGTAAACACCTCGGTGTACATTTCTGTCAGCAAGACCCTGTTACTATTGTTGATGACATTATGGTAACCACCGATGGACGAGAACTTTGCCTATTGGTCCGCCTCGTTCAACGAGCAGGAAAATGGTTCTCTTTGTCCCTCGCCCTTGGTACCGACATTGTTGTCGACATAACTGATAGGTTACCCTCTGACATGTCTTTATATCATGACCGTGCAAGACGTCATCGCCCTTCCTACTTTTAACCCACATGGTGGGCCCATAACCCACAGGTCCACTGGATCGAAACTTGACTCTTCTTTACAACCCGGATTCTAATGGATCCTTTGCACCTGCCTTCGTATGTGATTCATGAGCTAAATGCTATACCATTATCCATCCTGGAATCAAACACCATGTTATTCTCGTTGTTCAAACCCCCATTCCACCTTCTGCGTAGTCATCGAATGATTGCCTACCCGTTTAAAACTTTGGTACCATCGTCTATTGCACTCAACGAATTCCATGAAATACAACTCGCGGGGTACCTTGTGTATTTCCCATTGAGTTCACCGCCAGATGCCCAGCTTTGTGGAGATGCGTTCTTCCGGAGTTTTTCCCCTTGGTCGCGTTCGTAGGACGATGGAGATCCTGAAGAAAGGATGACGACTTGATCATGGTGACTTGAAGTAGAGAAATGAAGACATCAATGAAAGGGATCAACCTCTTCGAAAGGGCAGCCAAGACCGACAAGACTCGTTAGGTTTTTCGCTACCAGCACCTTTCCCCCATTACTCCATCGCTTAAATCTCAGGACGAGATTTCTTGTAGTGGAGGAGAATTGTGACGCCCGGATACTTAAGCTACAGTAAACCTCTGTTAATGATGCCACATCACCACAATTACTGTTGCTAATCTCGCGTTAGTTTGAAACTGATTCAAATTCAAATTTTGAATTTAAGTGAAACAATAAAAGTTTTCAAACATTAAAATAAAAATATTCGGTTTGTACTAAATATTACATAGATAATTATGGTGTAGAGGACACAGTTTTATAAAATGCATAAATATTTTAACTTGAATTAAAACATAAGAGAAAATAAATAAAAGAAAGAAAATACAAAAGAGAAAAAAGGAAAAGAAACCCCCGGGGCTCTGGCCCAGCAGGCCACCGGCCCAACTGGGCCACGACCTACCAGGCCGGCCCAGCTCCCCCCTGGCCCAACCGGCCACACCTTATCCCCTCACCCCCCGCAAACCCTAACCACCCACACCCCCACTCGCTCTCTCCCCCTTCCCCCGATCCAGTTCTGGATCGGGATCGGGCCGACGCCGGCGCCTCATCCCCATCGCCAATCTCGTCGCTCATCACCTCGCCACCTCATCGGAGCCGCCACCGTCGCCCTCCGCCTCGACTACCCCCCCTCGCCGGACCGCTTCTACCTCGAATCCTCCTCGTCCACGGCACCGTCGCCGGAGCTACCTCGCCGGACGCCATCGCCGGTCTGCCTCCTCTTCCCCACCGGCCTGCTACCCCTACGCACGTCGCCCGCTCACCCGCTAAGGCCCTTTGGGGCCACAGACATGTGGGGCCCGGCCCTAGAACATAAATAAGAATAAAAAGAAAAATAATTAATTAAAGAAATAATCAACTTAATCAATTTTGATTAATTAAATTAAACAGCTAATTAAACTAATTACACATTAGTTACTTAAATAACCTAATTAGTTAATTAAGTAGTCAATGGCAGTGGGGCCCACCCCTAATTAAACTTGATTAGGTTAATTAATAGGTTTAGTTAAAATATGTCATTGACTAGTGGGATCCACTGGTCAGGTTGACCAGTCAACTCTGTTGACTACTGACGTCAGCATGACATCATGCTGATGTCATTATTTCATTTTCGAATTAATTAAATAATTAATTAAATTCAGAAATTAATAAAATCTTTAGAAAATCATATCTTTTAATCTGTGACTCGGATTAAAATATTTTCAACATTAAAGTTGCTCAGAACGACGAGACGATTCCGGATATGCAGCCCGTTCGTCCGCCACACACCCCTAGCATACCAAACACGCAACTTTCCACCTCCGGTACCTCTGCCCGAAAACGCGAAACACCAGGGATACTTTCCCGGATGTTTCCCCCTTTCGCCGGTATCACCTACTACGGCATTAGGGCACACCGGACACCACATATTGCCTTGTTACGGTTTGTGATGCTTTGTTTGCTCTGTTATTTATTGTGTTCCCTCTCCGTTACTTCTTTCTGGTAGACCCCGAGACTGCCGGCGACCCCCAGTTCAACTACGGTGTTGACGACCCCTCCTTGCCAGAGCAACCAGGCAAGCCCCCCCCCTTGATCACCAGATATCGCCTATTCTCCTCTATACTGCTTGCATTAGAGTAGTGTAGCATGTTACTGCTTTCCGTTAATCCTATTCTGATGCATAGCCTGACATTGTTGCTACATCTACTGATACCTAACCGACAATCCTAAATACTTAGTATAGGATGCTAGTTTATCATCATTGGCCCTACATTCTTGTCAGTCTGCCTTGCTATACTATTGGGCCGTGATCACTCGGGAGGTGATCACGGGTATATACTATACATACATACATACTATACAGATGGTGACTGAAGTCGGGTCAGCTTGATGAGTACCTACAAGTGATTCTGATGAGGGGGCTGAAAGGACAGGTGGCTCCATCCCGGTAGAGGTGGGCCTGGGTTCCCGACGGCCCCCGATTGTTACTTGTTGGCGGAGCGACAGGGCAGGTTGAGACCACCTAGGAGACAGGTGGGCCTGGCCCTGTTCGGCGTTCGCGGATACTTAACACGCTTAACGAGATCTTGGTATTTGATCTGAGTCTGGCTACTGGCCTATACGCACTAACCAACTACGCGGGAACAGTTATGGGCACTCGACGTCGTGGTATCAGCCGAAGTCTTCTTGATGTCAGCGACGGAGCGGCGCGCGCCGGATTGGACTGCGTAACGTGGAGGTTGCTAGGTCTGCTTCCGGCCGCCCTCGCAACATGCAGGTGTGCAATGGGTGATGGGCCCAGACCCCTGCGCGCATAGGATTTAGACCGGCGGGCCGACCTCTCTGTTGTGCCTAGGTGGGGCTGCGACGTGTTGATCTTCCGAGGCCGGGCATGACCCAGGAAAGTGTGTCCGGCCAAATGGGATTGAGCGTGTTGGGTTATGTGGTGCACCCCTGCAGGGAAGTTAATCTATTCGAATAGCCATGATCTTCGGTAACAGGATGACTTGGAGTTGTACCTTGACCTTATGACAACTAGAACCGGATACTTAATAAAACACACCCTTCCAAGTTCCACAGACAACCCGGTGATCACCCTTCCACAGGGCGACGAGGGGAGCATCGCCGGGTAGGGTTATGCTATGTGATGCTACTGTAGATGCTACTTGGAGATGCTACTTGGAGGACTTCAATCTACTCTCTTCTACATGCTGCAAGACGGAGGCTGCCAGAAGCATAGTCTTCGATAGGACTAGCTATCCCCCTCTTATTCTGACATTCTGCAGTTCAGTCCACTGATATGGCCTCCTTACACATATACCCATGCATATGTAGTGTAGTTCCTTGCTTGCGAGTACTTTGGATGAGTACTCACGGTTGCTTTCTCCCCCCCCTTTTCCCCCTTTCCTTTCTTTCTGGTTGTCGCAACCAGATGCTGGAGTCCAGGAGCCAGACGCCACCCTCGACGACAACTCCTACTACACTGGAGGTGCCTGCTACTACGTGCACCCCGCTGACGACGACCAGGAGTAGTTTAGGAGGATCCCAGGCAGGAGGTCTGCGCCTCTTCGATCTGTATCCCAGTTTGTGCTAGCCTTCTTAAGGCAAACTTGTTTAACTTATGTCTGTACTCAGATATTGTTGCTTCCGCTGACTCGTCTATGATCGAGCACTTGTATTCGAGCCCTCGAGGCCCCTGGCTTGTATTATGATGCTTGTATGACTTATTTATGTTTTAGAGTTGTGTTGTGATATCTTCCCGTGAGTCCCTGATCTTGATCATACACATTTGCGTGCATGATTAGTGTACGATTGAATCGGGGGCGTCACACCCATACAGTAGAATTTAATGTCATGGCAGCAACAGATTCATGATAGCATGTTTTCAAGCTTGTTTAACTCAATATAAAGCATATCATGGCATGAGCTTAATTCTAGTTGCAAGTAGGCATGATGAAGAGCGTGTTCATGTGCAAAACTACCCCATGGCATACTTGCATAAATATACACATAAAAGACAAAACAGCAACATGATGTAAAATGACATGTGTGCAATCTTGCTCAAATGCAGAAACTAATGCCACCACTGGATTCACTGGATTTTCCTAGCCCAAAAACATATATAATATGTTGGGGTTACTATAGAAAAATCACCACAAAGCATATAAGTTGAATACTGGCTAAAATGGATATTACATAAATGGCATTTTCCATATATGGAAACGTCCAAAAATGGACTTGCCCGAAATGGAAAGATTCCATTCCCTGAAATGGAATATTCCCTAGAATTAAAATAAAAGAAAAAGGAATAAGGGGAGAGGGGATGATAGGTGGGACCTGGTCCCCTGTGGGTATGACAGGTGGGTCCCGCGAGATCCCACAAGGCGGGAGGCTGCGGCTGGAGCAAAAAAGAGCAAAGCAGAGGCGCTATCGTCCGGTGACGGGCACGTCGGAGGTGCTCGCTAGAATAGATCCGGTGACCCTACGGCACGACGGAGGGCACGGCTGGAAGCGCGGGAGGAATCCGCGCGCGCGTGGGTGACCCACAGTACCGGACAACGATGGAGGCGACGAGAAAACAGAGGCGCGACGCGGATACGTAAACACGACGCTGGCCTAGGAGACTAGACAAGCTCGCGAATCTGATCTACAGGAAGAGCTGAACATGAAGGACACGCTTAGAGGGCCTACGAAGGTCGGAGCACTCGTCGGTGATGAGGTCCGACGATGGTGCGATCGGGCAAACGGTGCGGACACGGCTAGAGCATGCAACTGAGGGGGAGAAGGACACAGGACTGCTCAGAACCTTACCATGAGCACGTGGGAGCACTCGGCTGGACGAGAGGTGGTCGGAGGTGAGCACGACGACGATCGAACACCTACAGGCACCGCGGGGAAGAAGAGGAAGAAGACCATGTCGTCTTGGTGTCCTACGGCGAAGTAGTGCATCTCGGGGACGTAGATGACGTTGGGGAAGAAGATGGACATGGTCCTGAAGGCTGGAGTCGATGGAGAGCGCGTCGGCGATGAGGCTATGCACTCCACTGCGCTCGGGACGGGGTGCAGGTGGTAGATTTGGTGGCCGGAGCCGACTGGCGGCGAGGAGGAGGAAGAGGGGAACCCTAGGGATTCGGCGGACAGGGAAAGAGGCTTAAAAGGGGGCTAGGACGACGGGTGGAGCATGCCGTCGCACTCGGCTCGCGGTCCCCATGGCGATGGCGAGAGGAGAGGGAAAAGGTGGGTGAGCGCGCGCGTGTAGTCGCTGACAGGCGGGGCCGGGGCAGCCATGTGTGAACTAGCGAGCGGTGGTGTGTCTGCACTTGGGTGAGAAAAGGAAGAGAGGGGCTCGCGCGGGTGGTTCTGGGCTGGCGGCGCGGGGTGCTGCTAGACCGGCCTGGGAGGCAAAGGCCTAGTTGGCTGGTGGCTGGCTGCACTGCTGCTGCTTTTCCTTTTTCATTTCCCTCAAATAGAAAACAAAGTGGAAAAGCACAGGGTGGAAGGAGAGGAGTCTGAGGATAATAAAAATATCCTGAAGCTCCTGGAATTATGCAATATTGAATAAATTAGGTTGGGAATTTTTTAGAGGTAGAAAAATAAATCAAGTTTGAATAAAATTCAAACTTGAGGTAGTTTTGAACCTAACCAAAACAACTTGAAAAGAGCTGAAATTTTGCAGAGAGATTTAGGACAAGATGCTTGAATATTGGGCAAAGATGAACATTAATGGAGTAGGTAAAAGTGCACTTGCAAAAAGAAAGAAAGAAAGAAAGAAAGGAAGGGAAGGAGAAGTGGTGATGATGCAAGATTCACGCATGGAACATGCAATAACATAATATTTATGAAAATCACACCATGCACATGATGAGGATGAGAATGCAAGATGACACCCAACACAAATGCAATATGACAAGCTAAGCATGGCAATGAAAAGAATAAACAACAAGACAAAACAAGATGAGGCCAAACATGGTAGAACCCACAAGAACTGGATGAAGGTCAAGTTGATATATTGCCAAATTGGGACATGTTACATTTGGGGTGTTACACTCCTGGCCGGGGAGGGGTGGACAAGACAGTCCAGAAGTCGCCCGAGGACAACACCTCGGGCGTTGTAGGGCGGGGCACACGGCGATCCCCACAACCATTGAAGGAGAAGGACTTTAGCAGTCTAGACCCTCGCCAAACACCATCCCAGAGACCAGTACCACTACAAGAAATATGTCAACTTGTGACCTTCTGTCACTGATCCTGGAAGAATTGGTCATAAATCTATGACCATTTGAGACCAATTGGTCAAAAGCTGTTTGGGGGGCTCCAAACCCCGAACTATAACGACCATTTTGGTCAGAAAGGTCGTAATTTCCTTACACGAAATGGTCATAAAGCAAATAGCACTGGTCCGCTGCCTTATTTCTAGCTGATCACGACCAATATAGATAGTCATAACCTTGTAAATTGCGGTGGGTTGCTATGAATAGGCGCCACCTCATCAGTTTTGCCTATGTGTCATGTCCATGTGTTAATTTTTGCCCTAGGTTGTGAAGCAACATGTATTTCTGTCATTCCCAAAATTCCAAAAAAAATCTCATAAATTCTTTGGGTCATATCTTCGTCAAATATGTAAAAAACCTTCCTTGCCTAGTTCAAAAATAATTCAATAATATTCATTTTCCTATTCTGTTCAGAACAACACTTTGTGAAGGAAGTGCTATTTATATATTCTTGATTGCCCTAAAAAATTTTGGGAACTATTTCCTATCCAAATCATTGCCTCATGACAAAATTCAGCTCCATTTGCCCAGTAAATCTTCCTTGGCAATTTTCCAAAGTTTTTGTCCACCTAGAACCTTTGTGAGAGAAGTACTAGCTATGCATATCCTAACGAGTTAAATTTTTGGCACATATTCTATATGCCTATGTAACTTACCTACACCAAATTTGAGCTCAGTTCATTTAGCCAATTTCTCTCACTAATATTTTGAAGTTTCTGTCCAGAGAAGAGCATTGTGAAGGAAGTGTTATTTATATATTCTTTGTTGCCCTCAAAAATTTTGGGGACTCTTTCCTATCCAAATAGTTGCCTCATGACAAAGTTCAACTCCATTTGCCTAGTAAATCTTCCTCAGCAAATTTCCAAAGTTTTTGTCCACCTAGAACATTTGTGAAAGAAGTACTAGCTATGCATATCCTAATGAGTTGAATTTTTGCCACATATTCTATATGCATATGTAACTTACCTACACCAAATTTGATCTCATTTCATTTAGCCAATTTCTCTCACTAATTTTCCAAAGTTTCTGTCCAGGGAAGAGCATTGCGAAGGAAGTACCACTTTGGCATGTCCAAATGGTATCCATTTTCTACAGTGCTTTCCTATGCCCAAATAACCATCCTCCACCAAATTTCATCTCAATCCATTCATTATTTCGAGCCCAGCTTCAACATTCATATTTATGTCCACTGCGGTACTTTGCAAAGAAAGTACAACCTAGGCTCCTCCTTTTAAGCTGAAAATTTGTGAAGACAGTCTTCTTAGTAACTGATCATCCTCAGCCAAAACACACGCCCAGTAGCCATGTGCATTTCTCGTACCGCTAATCAAACACTTGGCTGCTAATTCATGTTTGAGCATAGATCAGTCTCCTCGTGAGAATCCTATGTTGTAATGTTCTTCCTAGCACCAACCCGGGGAGTGCCCAACCCACTAAACATGTCTAGGACGCCCAGAATGCATGGCAACGCCACGGTCACGCGGTGACCACGCGGCAGGCATGCGAGTTTACGCGCTCTAGAGTTGGGGCCCTCGGCCACCGTCCAAACCTCGACGTAGCGCCACCAAACAATGTATTTATGATTAAATAGGTACTTATGTAACTAGAAATGAATTTTGGAAAAAATAAATAGCAAACTATAAGGCAACTGCTGTTCAAACTTGACCCGCTTCCAACTAAATCGGCCAAAATTTACCTTTTTCATGAGAGGTGGATCAAAACTTCTGACACCCAACCATTTTGTCAATTGTGCATTAAATATGTCCTAGTACTTTAAAAATTGATTTGGTCCAATTTTGCAACAAATATATGGTAGGTCCTTCACAAAAAAAATCATTTTGGGCACTCAGAAAATGGAAAATGAATTTTTCGTCTAAAGAAAACGAAAACTTCCTTAGGCAACATTGTTTGCCATTCCTAGATGCACCCTTATGCACAATATAAGATCATCTGAAAAATTATGCCATGAATGTGGCCATAAGATTGAGCATTTTGGTTGAAAGACATGCATCTTCACACTTGATAGCTCGTTCTGAGAACACTTTTTTAAAGTAATTGACGTATTACAAGTTTATTATTTTTCCTGGTAACTTGGTCACATGTAATGACACAACGCGAAGCTTTCTAATTTTTCGATATGTTTTGAATTTTTTATGCCTGTTCCAAAATGCGGTCAAAACGGCGGGCATGACCGTTCCTAGCTAGTGGTTGAATCGTGGAAAACTTTTGTGTCTCTATGATTAAATAGATACTTATCTACCTATAAATGATTTTTGGAAAAAATAAAGAGCAAACTATGAGGCAGCTGCAGTTCAGATTTGACCCGCTTCCAGCTGAATCGGCGGAAATTTGTCTTTTTCACCAGAGGTGGATCAAAACTTTTGACACCAAACCATTTTGTCAATTGTGCATTAAATATGACCTAATATTTTAGAAAAATGTTTTGGTCCCATTTTGCAACAAACATATGGTAGGTCCTTCAAAAAAACTCATTTTGGGCACTCAAAAAAATGGAAAATAAATTTTTCGTCCAAAGAAAATGAAAACTTCCTTAGGCAACATTGTTTGCCATCCAAGATGCACCCTTGTGCACAATATGAGATCATTTGAACAAACTATGCCATGAATGTGGCTATAAGATTGATCATTTGACTTGAAAGCCATCGATCTCCACACATGATAGCTCATTTCTGAGAACACTTTTTAAAAATAATTATCGTATTACAAGTTTATTATTTTTCCTAGTAAGTTGGTCACATATAATGACACAATGCGAAGGTTTTCTAATTTTTTGATTTTTTTGAATATTTTATGCATGTTTCATAATGCAGTTAAACCGGCGGGCATGACCGTTCCTAGCTAGTGGTTGAATCTTGGAAAACTATTTATGTTTCTATGATTAAATAGATACTTATGTACCTAGAAATGATTTTTGGGAAAATAAAGAGCAAACTATGAGGCAGCTACAGTTCAAATTTGACCCGCTTCCAACTGAATCGGCCGAAATTTGTCTTTTTCACCAGAGGTGTATAAAAACTTTTGACAGCCAACCATTTTGTCAATTGTGCATTATATATAGCCTAGTATTTTATAAAAATGACCTAGTCCCATTTTGCAACAAATATATGTAGGTCCTTCACACAAAAAAACTCATTTTGGGCACTCAAACTGGTTCAAGGGCTACTGAGGGAGTCCTGGATTAGGGGGTATCCGGACAGCCGGACTGTGTATAACGTCCGGACTATTGAAGCGTGAAGATACAAGACTCAAGACTTTGGCCCGTGTCCGGATGGGACTCTCCTTGGCATGGAAGGCAAGCTTGGCGATCCGGATATTATATTTCCTTCCTTGTAACTGACTCCATGTAAACCTTGGCCCTCTCCGGTGTCTATATAAACCGGAGAGGTTGGTCCTTAGAAGGCCCGATCACAATTACAATCATACCATCATAGGTTAGCTCCTAGGGTTTAGCCTCTATGATCTCGTGGTAGATCTACTCTTGTACTACCCGTATCATCAATATTAATCAAGCAAGAAGTAGGGTTTTACCTCCATCGAGAGGGCCCGAACCTGGGTAAACATCGGTGTCCCTTGCTTCCTGTAACCATCAGCCTTGACGCACAGATCGGGACCCCCTACCCGAGATCCGCCGGTTTTGACACCAACACCCTTGTCGAACTATCTCTATCAAATGCCACTACAACCATCTTGGCCGAAATAATATTCAAATCAAAGGATGGGAGCACAAATGTTTCCAAAAGTGACAAGGTTTTTCTACGCACAAGTTTTCTTCTTACAGAGACATGTTATGGATGAAGAGAAACTTATCTGTTTGGCCTGTCGAGAATCGATATATAAGCTTGTTTCCTTCTCTCCTCCCTAGAATCAGGTATGCGGCAAGAGCCCTGTAGTTAGTTCAGAGGAAAACATAGCAACATATGATCTCATCTAAATGATCATGGCAAGTTTATGATAAGCTAATCATGCATGCAAGTTTTTAGGGCGCCAATGCTTCATTTTATTATCTGTGCTTAGGGTGTGCGTGTGGCTTTGTAAAAAGGGTTACCTGTGCATCGGCAAGGCTTGTACAAAAGGGTGGTTGCCGGGACTGGGCCCGGGTGCCGCGCCTTACGGGTAGAACTTGCAAAGATGCTCAATATTCCTTGAGTTTTGCATTTTGATGCCATCTTCAGTCTCTAGACGGACTGTGCCAGGTCTGGTGACTCGTACTACCCGATAAGGGCCTTTCCACTTTGGTGTCAACTTGTTGGTGCCTTTGGCGGACTGAACACACCTAAGGACAAGGTCGCCTTCCTCAAGGCTCCGGGCATGGACCCTACGGCTGTGATAGCAGAGCAAGGCTTGCTGGTAGCGTGCAGCACGCACAGCAGCCCAGAGATGGTCCACCTCAAGGAGCACGACATCGTCATGCCGGTGCTGCTCTTTCTCTACTTCATCGTAGGGAAATACTCGAGGTGACCCGTACATGAGTTCCGTGGGGAGCACTGCTTCTGCCCCACAGACTAGGGAGAAGGGAGTTTGGCTGGTAGCTCGATTTTGTGTCATACGTAGGGACCAAAGAACCACCGGCAGCTCATCGATCCAGCGTCTGCCGCACTTTTGCAACTTATAAAAAGTCCTTATCTTGAGCCCATGCATCACTTCAGCATTCATCCTCTTAGCCTGTCCATTGCTCCTGGTATAAACAACAGAGGTGAATGAAACCTTGCTTTCGAGGGTTTGAACGTATTGCATGAAGCCGTGGCTTGTGAATTGGGTGTCATTGTCGGTGATAACTCTGGTGGGTATTCCGAAACGGCAGACCAATCCTTTCAAGAACATGATAGCTGATTGTGCGGTTACCTTTCTCACTGGCTCCACTTTCGACCACTTTGTAAACTTGTTGATTGCAATGAACAAGAATTCAAAGCCCCCGGTAGCATGGGGGAAGGGGCCCAAGATGTCAAGCCCCCAGACCGAAAATGGCCATGACAAAGGGATCGTCTGGAGAGCATGAGCAAGTTGATGGATGTTCTTGGAGTAGAATTGACAGGCTTCACATCTGGTGACAAGGTCAATCGCATCTTGGAGGACCGTGGGCGAGTAGAAACCTTGCCAAAAAGCTTTTCCAACCAAGGCTCTTGACCCAATATGAGAGACGCACGCACCTTTGTGTATTTCTACAAACAGCTCCTTCCCCTCTTGCCGGCAAATGCACTTCAATTTCACAACATTGGGACTTCTTCTGTACAATGTTCCATCGATAAACTGATACATACTGGCCCTCCGGGCTACCCTTTCAGCTTCTTCTTGCTCCATGGGAAGTTCTCCTGTTTGGAGGTAGTGGACTATGTGTCGTGCCCAAGCTAGAGCTTGGGGGTCGGCAACAAGGACAAATGGCACGTCCTCATTCGTGGGAGCGCATATCTCGACCACAAGAACTTGTGGTTCGGTGGTAGGATGTTGCTCACCATGCGAAGTGGAGTTGTTCCCGGTAGCCTTTCTACCGGGGGGCTTCGAAGAGCCCGGTCAGGAGATGGTTGCTGGGGTCCAATTTCATCCTTTTTCTGGCCATCATTGTCGGGGATAATGAGGGTTGAGTCAGGTGGAGAACAAAAGTCCCTGGTTCCACAGGGAGCTTTTGCGCGGCGCACTTTGCCAGATGATCAGCAATGCTGTTTTCCATACGTGGCACATGCTCTGTTTGCAACCCATCAAAATGCTCCTCCGGCTTCCTCACTTCCTCTATGTATGCCTCCATGAATGGACTCTGGTAATCCTTGTTTACTTATCTCACTACGAGCTGCGAGTCTCCACGAATGGTCAATTTCTTAGTTCCCAATTCCGGTGCAATTCTCAGCCCGGCAAGGAGCCCTTTATATTCTACAATGTTTTTGGTGGTTTTCTCATGGGGAAAATGCATTTGGATCACATATTTTAGGTGTTATCCAGTGGGCACAACAAAGATCACGCCAGCCATGTGCCTTGTAACGAGAAGGCGCCATCAAAATACATCATCCATTCTTGGGGCGCCTCCTTGCCGGGGATAACTGTTTCTGGTGTCTCTTCATCTAGAGTAGGTGTCCATTCTATAATGAACTCCGCCAGTGCCCTACACTGAATGGTTGAGGTACTCTCATACTTCAGATCAAAACTCGACAAATCTAATGCCCATTCAACTATTCTACCGGTAGCCTCAGGGTTCCTTAATATGCGTTGCAAAGGGAAACAAGTGACAACTGTGATCTCGTGGGCTTGGAAGTAGTGGCGCAGTTTCCTTGAGGCCATTATGAGGCCCAAGATCAACTTTTGCACTCCAGAGTACCTTAACCTAGCCACCTGCAACAGGGAGCTGAGGGAGTCCTCTGGATTAGGGGGTATCCGGACAGCCGAACTGTGTACAACGTCC
This sequence comes from Triticum aestivum, assembly GCF_018294505.1. Classification (NCBI taxonomy): domain Eukaryota; kingdom Viridiplantae; phylum Streptophyta; class Magnoliopsida; order Poales; family Poaceae; genus Triticum; species Triticum aestivum. The sequence continues at coordinate 253,985,877 of NC_057795.1, forward strand.
GGACTATTGAAGCGTGAAGATACAAGACTCAAGACTTGGGCCCGTGTCCGGATGGGACTTTCCTTAGCATGGCAGGCAAGCTTGGTGATCCAGATATTATATTTCCTTCCTTGTAACCGACTCCATGTAAACCCTAGCCCTCTCCGGTGTCTATATAAACCGGGGAGGTTGGTCCTTAGAAGGCCGATCACAATTACAATCATACCATCATAGGCTAGCTCCTAGGGTTTAGCCTTTACGATGTCGTGGTAGATCTACTCTTGTACTAACAATATCATCAATATTAATCAAGCAGGAAGTAAGGTTTTACCTCCATCGAGAGGGCCCGAACCTGGGTAACATCTGTGTCCCTTGCTTCATGTTACCATCAGCCTTGACGCACAGATCGGGACCCCCTACCCGAGATCCGCTGGTTTTGACACCGACATTGGTGCTTTCATTGAGAGTTCCTCTGTGTCGTCGCTGTCAGGCTCGATGGCTCCTTCAATCGTCATAAACGACGCTGTCCAGGGTGAGACTTTCCTCCCCGGACAGATCTTCGTGTTCGGCGGCTTCGCACTGCGGGCCAATTCCCTTGGCCACCTGCAGCAGATCGATAGCTATGCCCACGGCCATCAAATCAGGTTCGGAAACCTGAACTACACGAGGATATCCGCGGAGACTTGATCTTCGACGGATTCGGGCCAGCGCCAGAAGTGCCGAACAGTCGCGATGAGCACGGCTTAGACCTGCTGTCAGACGTTGCTCGGGATATCATCCCGACAGAAGCCTCGGATCTAAATCCGGGGCAGATTGCGTTGCCTATGGACAGAGGGCTGGACCCCGCCCCGCAGGCCGTACCCTCATCGGTGATGGAGCCGAACACAGGCCTCACCTCTGAGGAGGCCTGTGACTCCGGACCCCCGGACTCGTGTCCGGTTGTACGCTCCAGTCCGCGCGTCCCCGAGCCCGCCGATCCTGGTTGGGCTCCGGTGATGGAGTTCACCGCGGCGGACATCTTTCAACACTCGCCCTTTGGTGACATACTAACCTCATTCAAAACCCTCTCTTTGACAGAGAATCTCGGGCTGAACTATGTCCGGCTCAAGTGGGAAGTAGGCGACGAAGACATTCATTACCCACCCACCACCCACTTGATAGCCAGGGTTGATGATTTAACCGACGTGCTGGACTTCGACTCCGAAGGCATCGACGGTATGGACGATGATGCAGGAGAAGACTCAGAATCTATGGGGTACCGGATTCCCGCCACATCACACGACATATACATGGTGGATACGCCCAAGGAAGGCGACGGTAACAATCTGGAAGATAAAATCCCTAGGCAAAAACCAAAGCGACGGCGCAGACGCCGTTCCAAATCCGGCAACAGTAACAATATCAACAAGAGCGCCAGAAGAATGGTACTCCGGTCAACCCTGAGGGCAATAACGACCAAACAGAACCAGCGATGGAGCAGGACGAACCAGGTCATGTCGAACATAGTCCGGAACATACGCCCGAAGAAAATGATCTAGAGGAACGAGTTAATCAAGCCGGCCCAGGACAAGAAGACAGTCCGGACAACGACGCATTCATCATTCCGGAAGAACGCGTGGAACGAGAGAACCTCCACAGAAAGCTTATGGCCATAGCAAGAAGTCTAAAGAAGCAGAAGCAATGACTGAAAGCCGCGCAGGAAACGCTCAATCGCAGATGGAACAAAGTGCTAGACACTGAAGAAAGATATGGCGACGATCGCCATACAAAGAGCTACCCAAAACTCAAGCTACTGCCAGAATTTGACGACGAGGCCGTTCCACCGAACAATAACATGACCATAAGACCAGGAGTACCACTCCATAACAGCAATAAATCAACTACCGAAGACGCCCACGATCTACGTGAGCACCTAGAGAAGAAAGCTGGCGCAACTAGGTCCATCTACGGATCCAAAGGACACACCCCGACAGGGGACTGTGGTCGTCAAAACAATTATGACAACCAAACATCAGTTCGGAATAAACACCGAACACAGCAACAGCTGACGGCATGCCACAGCGCGTCCAGAAACAGAGGGGCTCCTCACCCCCTGTGCTTTACTGATGAAGTACTGTACCATCAATTCCCATAGGGCTTTAAACCTGTAAACATAGAGGCATACGACGGAACGACAGACCCAGGGGTCTGGATCGAGGACTTTATCCTCCACATACACATGGCTCATGGGGATGACCTCCACGCCATCAAATACCTTCCCCTCAAACTGAAGGGACCAACTCGACACTGGTTGAAAAGCCTCCCCAAAAATTCAATCGGGAGCTGGGAGGAACTAGAGGACGCTTTTAGGGCCAATTTTTAAGGGACTTATGTCCGGCCTCCGGATGCTGACGATTTAAGTCACATAATCCAACAACCCGGAGAGTCCGCCCGCAAGCTTTGGTACAGATTCCTCACTAAGAAGAATCAAATCGTTGACTGTCCGGATGCCGAAGCCTTAGCGGCATTCAAACACAGAGTCTGTGACGAGTGGATCGCCAGACACCTCGGCCAAGAAAAGCCAAGGACAATGGCAGCCCTAACAAGCCTTATGACCCACTTTTGCGCGGGAGAAGATAGCTGGCTAGCCCGTAAAGGCACCAATGACCCCAGCACATCCGAAATAAGGGATGGCAATGGGAAGCCATGGCATAATAAAAATAAACGCCAAAACAAGGAAGAGAGCCCGGACAACACAACGGTTAATGCCGAATTCAGGGGCTCTCGGCCTAACCAGCAAAATAAGCAATCTAAAGGCAGTAAAGAAGGACCGTCCGGTCTGAACAGAGTTCTGGACAGACTATGCCAAATTCATGGCACCTCCGACAAACCTGCGAACCGCACGCACAGAGAGTGCTGGGTCTTCAAGCAGGCCGACAAACTAAACGCTGAACACAAGGAAAGGGAAACACCAAGTGAAGACGAGGATGAACCTCGCCAGCCAAACACTGGGGGACAGAAAAAATTCCCGCCAGAGGTTACAACAGTGAATATGATCCAAACGACTCGCACATCCCTAGGAAGGCACGAACGCGCCCATAAAGACGCGCGCGATTTAGATCCCATCGTACCCACACCTAACTACTGGATGTCTTGTTCGATCACTTTCGATCGCCTGGACGGCCGAACTAGTATTCGGCGCGAAGGATCAAACGCCTTGGTGCTTAACCCAATAATCGACGGATACCATCTCACTCATGTCCTCATGGACGGCGGCAGCAGTCTCAATTTAATATATGATGACACTGTCCGCAGGATGGGGATAGACTCATCCAGAATCAGCAAGATCAACACCACCTTTGAAGGGGTGATACCAGGCGTTGAAGCCCACAGCAGGGGCTCCGTCATACTGGAGGTAACATTCGGCTCTCCAGGAAACTCCAAAAGCGAAGAACTAGCCTTCATCATCGCACCCTTCCAAAGTAGCTATCAAGCATTGCTTGGAAGAACGGCCTTCACCCGCTGTAACGCATTGCCGCACTATGGCTACCTTACACTTAAGATGTCTGGTCCACGCAGCGTCATCACCGTTAGCGGAATAACAAAGCGCTTTTCGCGCACAGAGGAATACGCGACGGCCCTAGCGGCCAGACTATAAGCGGCCTCTAACAAAAATATACCGGGTCGTCAAGACCACGGACACGGTTAGACGAGTCCGGCAGCCAATATTAAACCAGGGCATTGTATATGTAATCCTATAGTGGACACCAGGGACTAATAATAAAGCCCCACACTCTTGGCTCAACCTTATTGGCAGACCAGCTTCTTACATTTTCTACTATCCCTCGCACACTTACGTTGCACTCTTCTATGAGATCCCCTTTTCTGCAGACAACGTTCGCGTGATACCCTTCAGGATGCGGCACAATGGAGACAAAGGCGCAAACGTGCAGCAGGGCCCCGTTCAACAGGTTTCTTTTTAGATTGAGCCCCTGTGTAAACCTTTTCTATTGCCTCTTGTTGTTTCATCATCCCATGGGTTCCATACCCACAGAGGATACTGCCATTTTTGGCATTTCGCCATGACAGATTAATGCACGTACCTGGAAATATAGGGTTTATAATGAATGGGCATTCTTGAGCCCATCATCTATTATAAAGTCCGAATACCTTCGGGAGTGTTCCATGCCACGAGTTTGGCCTTATATGCATCAGCTCCGAATCATGTCTTTTGTCAAATGTTGGGTTTGCCCGGCTCCTGGGTTTGCCGCCTTACGTTCCGTTATAATCGGCTAAGGTGGCCAAAGGAGAACTACTGTGATTGTGCCCTGGTTATTCCGGATGAGCACCTCAGTAGAGAAAGCCGAAAACTGACCGTCATGATACAGCGAGAGACTGGTCAACCACTCGACGACTCACCGGAATCTCTAGGATTCCTCCGCATTAACGAAGGGTCATTTCCCGGTCAGGTATATATGCGCCCGTATCCGGATGCACGAGAAGGTACCAGGGGCTACATAGTAGCCCCAACATTAGAATCCCGCGGCTAAGCGAAAGTGTTACAACTATATAGTCCGGTTGCCTAGTTCGACGTGCGATCACCTCCTTGCCGGACCAAGACGTTGGATAAAGAGTGATTAAGCACATTTTTTTCGCGAACACCCCCTCATTGTATGCGTGGGGGCTGAAGCCAACGACTGCTATCTTTCACACACACACACACACACACACACACACACACACACACACACACATATATATATATATATATATATATATAAATGGCCGCACAGGGGACACAATCATATTTTCATACAAAAATTGTAAATATAACCATCTAATCAAAATGCTTTTACAATGATTTGAATCATCACTCGAAGAGGAGATTCTTAGGGCACTGTGCCTCTATCAGGCGGGCACCCTCCGTGACCTGCGCCAAGTAGTGCCCGGCCGGATATTGACCCCCCACCGGATCCTGAGACGCTACCATTGTGGCATCCATATCCGTCCAATATGCTTTGACGCGGGCAAGGGCCATCTGCGCACCCTCTATGCATGCTGACCTCCTCATGGCATCGATCCGGGGCACGGACGCAAGGAACTGTTGCACCAAACCAAAGTAACTGTCCGGCTTAGGCCCCTTCGGCCAAACATGGTCTATTACAGACCGCATTGCAAGACCGGACAACCTGTGAAGCTCCGCTACAGCAGCCATCCTATCACTTAACGGCAGCGGGCGAGTGGGAGCATCGAACTGCGACCAGAAAAGCTTATCCACCTCCTTCTCACCCTGATCTTTGAAGAACTCCACAGCATCAGCCGTACTCTGCGCCACGTCCGCGTAGGCGTCCGCTGAGCTCCAGCGTCCATCCAGGGGAGCGTACTTCGGATCAAAGAACTTCGTCCGCAGCAAATAGGAGCCTCCAACCACGATCTTACCGGCCTGTTGAAGCTCCTCCCGTGCACTTCGGAGCTCGGTCCGTATTTCCTTGGTGGCATTAAGTGCCTTGCTCAGGTCAGCCGATTTATCCTCATGCTCCTTTTTCAGGAGCTCATACCGGTCAGTGGCATTTTTTTAACTAGATAGCCATTTCGGCTACCTTTTCCTCGCTTCGGTGATGAACAGCCTGTTCGGCTCTCAATTCCTCGGCCGCCTTTAGGGTAGCCGCATGGCTCACCCGAGCCTGCTCCTTGGCTAGAGCAAGTTCCACCCTCAGGGCCTCGACGGCAGCAGCACCATCTGTACTCCGAACATATTACATTACTATGTGCCACCTTAAATATTTTCCCATGCAGGAAAGATAGGACACACACCTTGTGATTTATCCAGCCGGTCATTCATTAGAGTGATATCGGCATCAACCGAGCCAATTTGCCTCGTCAGTTCGGCAACTTCAATGGACGGGCCGGCGGCCGGACCAACAGGTACCTGCACATATTTACAACATAAATCTTTGGTTTATGATCCCCCGTTTGCCGCCTAAGGCAGGCAACCAGAGTCTCAGGGGCTAGTGTCTATAGGGAGCACACCTAGCGCATGCCTCAAAATTAAAGAAACAGTGGATTCTCTATTACATACCTCAAAGCCTCTGAGCAGGCTTGTGAATGCTTCATTCAAACTGCTCGTAGCGGATGAAATATTCTTAAGCACCGGCTCATTAATGAGCGCTACTCCTCCAAGAGCGCAACTCGCTCCAGCAAGCCCGTCAGTACGTCCGGCCAGTCATTGAACTGCGCCGAACTCTTCCCAGCGCCCCCCGTTGTAGCCAAGTGCTCCGGGTGTAGGGCGGATGACGAATTGGCTGCCGGATTCGGCAGATCCGGACTCCTCCGTGACGACACCTCGGTGTTGCCCGCTTCATGAGTCAGAGAAGGGGGTGGGGTCTCGCTCTCCATCATCTCCGGAGGAAGGTCCCCCAAATACGAACCCTGTTGAGAGGAGCTGCTGGTCGGACTGCAAAAAATTGAATCCTGGTTACTAACCGAGGAAAAACGCAGTACCTTCGGATCGTAGATTGACTTACAGCTCGGTGGAGGGTTGGCCCGTTGGAGGGCATGGTGCGGTGAGGGTGCCTGTCGGGGCAAGGCCCATTGGGGATGCCTTTTTCCCCAATTTGGTCATCTCTGGCTCCAAATCCTCAGAGGCGGCCCTCTTTTTCCCGCGCAGGGATGAGGCCTTAACCTCTCCTCCCCGACTATCCTCCTTGGGGGAGGTAGCAAATCCCCCGGTTCGGATGCGTAGCGTGTGGGGTTCGGATTTTTCATCCCTCCCCTCGTCTTTCCCTGAGGGCATCCTGCTGAGTACTCGGTCAAGCATCTTGGCCATGGTGGGAGCGGGCGAGCCTTCGGGAAGTGGCGCCGGACACCTGATTCTTTCCGCCTTGCTGAGCCATTCCTGGACGCGGATGATTTTCTGAATAAACGATCATGATAAATACAAAAGAGGGTGTCCGGTATCAAGGCTACTTACTCGAGTGCCTAGGCGATTGCAGCTTAGGCCCGCATCCTCGGTGGTGTCCGGACACATTACTTTCTGTCCGAAGAATAATTTTCACATCTCTTTGAGCTTCAGGCTGAAGAAGTGCTTAACGGTCCGCGGACCCTCCGGATTGAACTCCCACATCCAGAGAGGCCGGCGTTGGCACGACAACATCCGCCGGATCAATATCACTTGCATTATGCTGACAAGATTAACGTCCCTTGCAAGAAGCTCCCGGATGCGATTCTGCAGTACTAGTATATCACCAGCGGGTCCCCAATTCCGCCCTACGTCTGTCCAAGACGCCAACTGTGATGGAGGGCCCGAGCGAAACTCGGGTGCAGCCGCCCACTTTGTGCCTCTGGGAGCCGTGCCATAAAACCACCTCCGTTGCCATACATCGGATACTTCTGGGAAAGAACCCTCCGGCCATGGGGCATCGACGTTTATGCTTATTACGGCACCTCCGCACTCCACATGTCGCCCCTCGATCATCTTCGGCTTCACATTAAAGGTCTTGAGCCATAAGCCGAAGTGCGGGGTGATGTGGAGAAAAGCCTCGCACACGATAATGAACGACAAGATATGGAGGATAGCGTCCGGAGCTAGATCATGAAAATCCAACCTATAATAGAACATGAGCCCCCTCACGAAGGGATCGAGGGTCAAACCCAAACCGCGGAGGAAGTGTGGGACAAAAACAACACACTCATTGGGCTCCGGCATAGCGATGACCTGCCCTGGAGCAGGAAGCCTGTGCTGGATATCTGCGGTTAGGTATCCGACCTCCCTAAGCTTTGCAATGTCCTTATCCTCAATCGAGGAGGCCACCCACCGGCCTTGAGGGTCAGATCCGGACATATTGGAGGATTCCGGAGGGGTGGAGCTTAGGTTTCGGGTGTTGGAACTCGAGGTGCGAGAAGGCGCGATGAAGGTGAAAAAAGAGGCGTAGGCCTTGACCCCTTTATAAAGAGGGTGTATATCAAGAGTCCCCGGTGTGACCGTTTGAGGCTTATCTAAAACCACACGGGGTAATACCAACAGCCGTCATGGGGTCACGCACGCTCATATTGATGGAAAATCCCGTAATAAAAGGGACACGATCTCTGCGTCGATGGGACGTGCCGATAAAACCGCCTCGTAACACGAGTCGTTGTGGGGTAGGACACGTCGGTTCGCGTTGGACCGAGCCATGATGCAAGGGAACGACACACGAAGATTGCCAGCACATCAGATCTGTACCACACGAAGATCATCTTGCAGATCCGGACACGATCTCCGTGTTCAATAACCACTTTGGAGTATTCGTAGGAGGAACCCACCTTGCAATGCCGAAGAAAATACTGCGCGTCGGACTCATCGTCATTGAAGCCTGGTTCAGGGGCTACTGAGGGAGTCCTGGATTAGGGGGTATCCGGACAGCCGGACTATGTACAACGTCTGGACTATTGAAGCGTGAAGATACAAGACTCAAGACATGGGCCCGTGTCCGGATGGGACTTTCCTTAGCGTGGAAGGCAAGCTTGGCGATCCGGATATTATATTTCCTTCCTTGTAACCGACTCCATGTAAACCCTAGCCCTCTCCGGTGTCTATATAAACCGGAGAGGTTGGTCCTTAGAAGGCCGATCAAAATTACAATCACACCATCATAGGTTAGCTCCTAGGGTTTAGCCTCTACGATCTCGTGGTAGATCTACTCTTGTACTACCCATATCATCAATATTAATCAAGCAGGAAGTAGGGTTTTACCTCTATCGAGAGGGCCCGAACCTGGGTAAACATCTGTGTCCCTTGCTTCCTGTTACCATCAGCCTTGACACACAGATTGGGACCCCCTACCCGAGATCCGCCAGTTTTGACACCGGCAGGAGCTAACAAAGTATACTACCCGTTGCACTACCTTCTTCTTTGCCATGGCTTCAGAACTGCTACTATCAGCTTGCACTGTTTCTCCCCCTAACCTTGCCGTGACTGGTTCAGTTCCTTCTTCAAAGAGGACAGTAGTTGTAGCTGTTCCTTCATCTGTCCTGCTGTCCTGCTGCACCACCAGCACTGCACTAACCACTTGATTGGTTGCCACTAAGTATAGTAGCAATGTCTCTTGTGGTTTAGGAGCGACCAAGGTGGGAGCAGACAAAAGATAGACTTTCAAGTCTCGCAGCGCTGCTCCTGCCTCTAGGGTCCACTTCATGGTGTCGGTGTTCTCGATATGGGGGTATCCAGACTTGCCTGCCTGTGGCCCATTGCGTGTCTCCATCGACGGCCTGGTACGGCCCAGCTTCAGCATCAACGACTCAAGACCCTCGCGAGGGGCCAAGCCTCGCGAGGCGGATGACACCAAGACCCCCGAGGTGATCGGCCTCCTTAGGCTGGCTCCCGAGGGGCGGAGAGTTTTATGCAAGGTGCACCTCATGAAGCTCAGCTGACGTGAACCATGATGACCAACGCCACACGGGCGCGAGCGGGCGCAGAGCGCCAGTTTCCTCTTCGGTGCAAGGGAGGCAAGCCGCAAGTGCAGGGTCATAAGGAATCAGCCAAAGGTTTCCATTCTGGTGCAATAAGACCAAGACCGTCGAGACGGCAGGACAGAGGTCATCATCGAGCCCACCGCAACGTCGCCACCAGAGTCTTGTCGCACGCGAAGACCACTTTAGTCAGGACAGGATGTACTACTTGTCCCCTTTCAAATCCGGCCGTTGTGGGATCCCTTCGCGCCAACATTTGCGAAGAGGACCAAGGCCATTATAAATAGGACTTAGCCACCACCATAGAGGGGGATCGGATCCATTCTCACCCGACCACCTCACCAGCTCTCTTGAGCTCAAGAACACCTCACCTCCTGAGGTCAGTTCATCCAGTATACTAGTTCATCCTAAGCCCTTTGAGGAAATCCACCAAAATGCTGGAGTAGGGTATTACACCGCAAGGTGGCCCGAACTAGGATAAATTGTTGTTTCTCTTTGCCTCTTTGAGCTCGACGCGCTAGGCTTAGGAGGATTGCGAGTAGGCAGGCTAGGTAGGCTGAGAACTCCGCATGCACCCCAGAGATCGAACCTTTCAAGGGTTTGTGGAACCCGTAATCTGACATTTGGCGCGCCAGCTAGGGGTGCGTCGGATCCTCTCTTCCGCCGATCGATACATCGCCACTCCGACACCTCCATGGCTGACGCACACCAGGCTCGCGCCGAGCGCCGGGCTACGGTTGCCGCTCATGTTGCTCAGACAGCTCCAGCGGGTGATGGTTGTGCTCGTCATGCTCCGTCTCCGGTGGCTAACGCCTCCACGGGCCCTGTCGTCCATGAGCAGCAAGCTTCTTTTTCCTCAAGCTCCCCGATGCTGACCCAGAAGACAAGAAGGACAAGGCCAAGGACATGAAGCGTAAGGGGCCGGCTGTGCTCCCGACCTAGCCAAAGATGAAGCGCGGCTGCGACAACCCCGAGTCATCCAAAAGCAACCGACCATTTTGCGTCTTCCACAATGTCCACAGCCACAACACCAACGACTGCAAGGAGCTCAGAGCCCTCCATGACGGGCGCCTTGGTCAACGCCCGAGCGCAACGATCAATGCTACGGCCGCGGAGGTGGCTGAGGTGGACATCACTGGGACGAATACGACCATCGCTAGGAGTGGCGCGACCATCCTCGAGAGGACCATTGGCAGGACCAGCCTCGCGAGGGTGCCTGGAGGGAGCAGCCTCATAAGGATCGGCCTGAGGGCAATGCCGGTATTCTCCACTGCCTCCACCACCAAGAAGGAACAAAGATCAACACCAGGACGAGGGGTTGGGGGCTTCCAGGAGCCTCAAGTCATCTCTTGCATCCTAGGCGGTTCACAGGCCCCAGCTTCTCACCGCATCTTCAAGCAGTTCGCGCGCGAGGTGAACGCGGTGCTCCCCAAGCCCGAAGCAACTCACCCGCTCAGGTGGTCCAAATACGTCATCACCTTCAACTCCTCAGATCAGCTCAAGTGCGCGGCCACTGCCGGCACACTCCCCATGCCCTGCTCACCTGTCATCAGCAACATGGTCGTCACCAAGACTCTCATCGATGGTGGAGCAGGGCTCAACGTTCTCCCTATTCAAACGATTGGCAGGCTCCAAGTGCCATACTGCCAGCTTCGGCCTACCAAGCCATTCTCAGGAGTGACCGATGGTTCCACACACCCGATCGGGCAGGTCCGCCTCCCTGTCACCTTCGGCGAACACAACAACTACCACACCGAGCTCATCGACTTTGATGTCGCTGACATTCGCCTGCCGTACAACACCATCCTAGGGTACCAAGCATTGGCCATGTTCATGGGAGCAACACACCATGGCTACAACATTTTCAAGATGTCTGGAAGCGGCGGCATCATGAAAGTTGCTTGTCAGGAAAAGGACACGGTGTGCTCCCTCGAGCGCGCCTACCAAGCTGCAGCAGTCGAGAACCCTAAAGATGAGGGTAGTGTCCTCCCTCCTGAGGTCGCCCCAACGACGAAGAAGCTGCAGCTGGGTTAGGGATCTCACGAGGAAGCATCACTCGACAACGCTACACTGAGCCTCGCGTCCCCGGATGGGGCGCCTTCACCTATCGCATAGGAAGGCGTGCCCGGCACCCCTCTCATGCTGGGCTTGGGGGATCTCCTCTGGAGGGCCTCAGACCTAGCCGACATCACGAGGGTGGTGCTCGGGCACCGTGCTTCAGTGTACGCTTCCCAGGAGAAGGCGTTGGGCGGAAGGCGCCAGGCGTTGAGGAGTCATCAGCAAGGCAATCGAGGAGATTCAAGAGGCAAGGGTTCTGCAAGGAGATCGCCGCCTACCACGAGGCGCAGCTCATTGCCCTGAAGAGGGTAAGGAGTTCCGCATATGCACCCACATCCCAGGGCTCAATAGGATCGCTTCTCGGCCGCTCTTCTGACCATCTCGTGTCGGCCGATGCGAGGGTCCGCCTCATAGCTACGTTCGCATGCCCTTCGGCCTGCCGAGCGCGGCTGCGGTGTTCCAGCACTACATGTGGGACGCCCTGGTGACTCGCAAGGCCAGGCACCAGGAGACCCTGGCGGAGATGGAGGTGCATCTCCAGGAGCCTCCTAGGCCTCCAGAGGCTCGGGGCCAAGGCGGCACATGAGGAACGACTCCAGCGGCACGCGTCTTCTACTACCCCAACATCTCTTCAGCAACGGTACCAGGTGACATCTCTCTAGTTCGTTCAGTTGGGGGCGCCCCTCGGGCTGCATCATCCCCAAGCCGTGTGGGTCCATCCCTGTGGTGTGTATTGTTTTGCATTCACCAGAATTGTCTAACAATCTTTCATGAGCTTATCTATAATCATCACTTCACGGCCTCGAGTCTTAACCGCCTCGCGGTCTCCCTATGTTTGCTAGTTGTCCCTCGCTCATCTCGCAAGATGGCAACTCACGTCGGCACGGCACTTGTGCTTGTGTCCATCCTTGCAATGCTAGCAAACCCGGGGACCGAGCTCTGGCTCGTGAACCGCCTCGCGCACGCCACCTCACCAGGTCCTCGGAGCCTTCGTCTTCTGTGAGGGGCACCGGGGCGGACAGCCCGCTCCGCGGGGAGTCGTATTTTCTCCTGTCATCTAACATGCAGGTCCGCCTGATGATGGTACGTGGGCCGGTCCCGGCAACCGCCACCTTACCTCGCGAGTCGCTTGCACGTTAAAGGGGGGGTACCGAGCATCGCGCCTCGGGAGCTCCTACTGGCCCTCCAACCCTCACCCCTTGGCGTTGACCACAACATCGTGACCTGGCATACCAGCGGCGGCTGAGCTAGCTCGAGGGCCGGGACCCGAGGATGTAGAGAACCTAGGCACGAAAGGCGAGAGGGTGGTCGTCACGAGCTGTCGACGTTCTGGGAACGGGGGTCCCCAGACTTGCCTGCATGCGGCCTGCGGCGTGGCTCAAGTGGTGGCCCAGTACGGCCCATCTTCATCAACTCAAGCTCAAGACCCTCGCGGGGTGGACGACGCAAGGCTTCCTCAGGAGCGGCCTCACCAGGAAGGCTCGCGAGGAGGCGGAGAGATCAAGGCAAAGGTACCACGCGAGGTGCTCGTGACGCAAGCCATGACGATCGAGGCCAGGCAGGCGACAGGCGGGCGCCGGCCTATGCTGTGTCCTTATTTCCGCTTTGTTGCAAAGGGGGCAAGGACAGGCGCGGAGTACCGAGGCACCAAGCAAAGGTTACCATTTCGGTGCAACGAGACCAAGACCAGCAGAGCGGCAGGACGGAGGTCACCGTGGAGCCCAAGACGGCGTCGGCACCAGTGCCTTTGGTAGCCGAAGACCAACTTTAGTCAGGATAACTTGTACTAGATGTTCCCCTTGAAAATGGCCATTGTTGGTGCCCTTCCCGCTCAATATTTGGGAAGAGGACCAAGGCCTCTATATATAGGGATAGCCACCACAGTAGAGGGCATGGAGTTCTCATCAGATCCAGATGCGATCGAACTCACCCAAGTAGTTCACCGCACCAACCCAAGAACACCTCTCGCGAGGCTGTTCTTCCTTTGTACTGTTCATCATCAGCCCCTGAGGCAATCCACCACACCACACACTGGAGTAGAGTACTACACCACAACGGTGGCCCGAACTAGTATAAATCTTGTGTCCCTCGTGTTGTCCATCGTTTACCTTAGATTCTCAGCGAGGCGTTCGGACGTGGATCGGTAGGGGGAAGATCTTCGCACGCACTCCAGAGTTCAAACTTTAAGGGTTTTGCCGGAACCCGATATCCGACATTTGGCGCGCCAGGTAGGGGTGTGCCAGAATCTTTCTTCCGCCGTCCCGCATTCCACCACTTCGTCGTCTCCATGTCCGGCGACCCGACGGCCAACGCCGACCACTGGGCGGCATGGCCTACCCATGCCGTGCCGCCTGCCCAAGGTGACCTCAACCCCGTGCCTCAGGCAGCCCGCACTCCGCAGAATGTTGTGGGGCGCGGGCGATGCGGTCAAGCGCTACCTGCCCTCACCCCGCGGCAGGTGCGTCCAGCAGCAAGGGCCTCAAACCACGCCGCGGCCACGGCACCGCACACCCGACGGGAGCAGGCGAACATGAAGGCCGCGCTCACGGTGGCTCGAGAACTGCTGCGGTGTAGACTACAAGAAAGCGGCCGCGATGTGCTACTAGAGTGCGTTGCCGAGCTCCTGGATGCCGCTGCTTCAGGGGCACCTGCATTCTGCGTCCAGCTTCCACCCCAGGCCCCGGGCGGATCACACGGCGGGCCCATCCATGCCCATGCCCCCTCGGGCGTACCTCAAGGCTTCAACAACACCAGCTTGGCCGTCAGCGCCGGGCGACAAGCTGCACCGGCACCGCCCCCAGTAAGTGAGGGTATTTGCATCGCTGCCTATGGCCCGGGTGGGCCGCCGCCCTACCACCCCCAAGATGGTGCTTCAAGCCGAACTGCATGGCGCATGGGGCTTTACGGCGGCGACCCCGGAGGCTTATGTGCCCCACATGGTGGATCGGGAGTACGCACTGGAAGAAGACCACATCTCGTTCCTCAGGCTAGGGTGGAAGGAAGAGATGCCAGAAGCCGATCCCTTTCAGGAACCTCAAGGGAGCCTCGACAACCGCGCCAGCGGCAGCAGTTATCGGGTACCGCTAATTCCTCAGGAGCAAGCTTATGCTAACCATGGGTCACAGGAAGTTCAAGTCGCTGCAGCGGATGGCTGCCCCAGTGTTGTAGCCTCCCTCCCCTCAGGAGGAGGGCATTGGGGGCTGCAGGAGAGGGGCCGGGAGCCAGTCTCCTCCCATGGCGCATGGAGCAAGGTGTTCCTTGGAGGTAGGCCTTCTGCCGGGGAGGTGCCGCAAGGCTTGCCCCCGGCAGAGGACCCATGGTCGTCGGGGGAACCGCTCGCGTCCCCTTTTCCCCATTGGCGTCGTCCTGGTTTCATGTCGCCGTCAATGATGGTCAAGGGTGGCACAAGGAGGGGCCCTCATCTGGCGATATGAAGCAACGCCGGTGAGGGAGTCCTGGATTAGGGGGTATCCGGACAGCCGGACTGTGTACAACGTCCGGAAAATTGAAGCGTGAAGATACAAGACTCAAGACTTCGGCCCGTGTCCAGATGGGACTCTCCTTGGCGTGGAAGGCAAGGTTGGCGATCCAGATATTATATTTCCTTCCTTGTAACCGACTCCATGGAAACCCTAGCCCTCTCCAGTGTCTATATAAACTGGAGAGGTTGGTCCTTAGAAGGCTGATCACAATTACAATCATAGCATCATAGGCTAGCTCCTAGGGTTTAGCCTCTACGATCTCATGGTAGATCTACTCTTGTACTACCCATATCATCAATATTAATCAAGCAGGAAGTAGGGTTTTACCTCCGTCGAGAGGGCCCGAACCTGGGTAAACATCTATGTCCCTTGCTTCCTATTACCATCAGTCTTGACGCACAGATCGGAACCCCGTACCCGAGATCCGCCGGTTTTGACACCGACATTGGTGCTTTCATTGAGAGTTCCTCTGTGTCGTCCCTGTCAGGCTCGATGGCTCCTTCAAACGTCATCAATGACGCTATCCAGGGTGAGACTTTCCTCCCCGGACAAATCATCGTGTTCGGCGGCTTCGCGTTGCGGGCCAATTCGCTTGGCCACCTGGAGCAGATCGATAGCTATGCCCCCGTCCATCAAATCAGGTTCGGAAACCTGAACTACACGGCGGATATCCGTGGAGGCTTGATCTTCGACGGATTCGGGCCAGCGCCAGAAGCACCGAACAGTCACGATGAGCACGGGTAGACCTGTTGTCAGATGTTTCTCGGGATATCACCCCGGCAGAAGCCTCAGATCTAAATCCGGGGCAGGTTGCTTCGCCTAAGGACGGAGGGATGGACCCCGCCCCACAGGCCGTACCCTCATCGGTGATGGAGCCGAACACAGGTCTCACCTTTGAGGGAGCCTGAGACTCCGGACCCCCGATTCGTATCCGGACGTAGGTTCCAGTCCGCGCGCCCCCGAGCCCGCCGATCCTTGTTGGGCTCCGGTGATGGAGTTCACCGCAGCGGACGTCTTTCAGCACTCGCCCTTCGGCGACATGCTGGACTTGTTGAATTCTCTCTCCTTGTCAGGAGACTCCGGGCCGAACTATGTCCGTCTCGACTGGGAAGCAGACAACGACGGAATTAGTTGCCCACCAACCACCCACTTCATTTCCACGATCGATGATCTAACCGACGTGCTTGACTATGACTCCGAAGACATCGATGGTATGGACGACGATGTAGGAGAATTACAGGAGCCACCGGTCACTAGGCGGTGGACGGCCACCTCCTCATATGATATATATATGGTGGACACTCCGAAGGAGACTAATGGCGACGAGGCAACGGAGGACAACCCCTCGGGAAGAAAATAAAAGAATGGGCGTCATCGGCGCCGCTCCAAGCCCCGCCATAGCAACACCGGCCCCGGAGACGAAAATAATCTGGATGGCGCCAAAGAAGAATATGACCCTGACCAGCCTGCCTTCGAGCAGGCTGAACAGGAAGATGAGCAGGTCAGCCCACAAGAACAGGCGACAGACGCATACCCGGAGGAGGACAACTACATGCCCCCCTCCGAAGACGAGATCAGCCTCGGCGATGACGAATTTGGTGTGCCTGAGGATCCCGTGGAGCTGGAGCGCTTCAAGCGTAGGCTTATAGCAACTGCGAGGAGCCTGAAGAAGAAGCAGCAGCAACTCCAAGATGATCAAGACCTACTCATAGATAGATGGACTGAAGTCCTGGCAGCCGAGGAATATGGACTCGAACGCCAAACGGCTGACCGGCCAACCCGTAGTCGGGATAAAACGGGATACCAGCCCGGATACTAGCCCGCACCCCCACGCCGATACACTACGACTTAGGGCAATAGGCACGACCTGCAAGATATTATGGAAAACAAAGCAGGACAACCAAGGTCGATCTACGGATCAAGGGGGCGCGCCCCAGTGCGCGACGATGACCGTCTTGCCGGGTACATCATCAACAAGTCCGGCCGGGCCGAACATAGCAACCCAGACCAATCCGACCTGCGTAGCCACATAGCCCAGCATAGAGGTGCCGCACACCCCCTCTGCTTCACTGACGAAGTGATGGATCATGAATTCCCAGAAGGATTCAAACCCGTAAACATCGAATCATACGATGGCACAACAGACCCCGCAGTATGGATCAAAGATTTCCTTCTCCACATTAACATGGCCCGCGGAGATGATCTACATGCCATCAAGTATCTCCCTCTTAAGCTCAAAGGACCAGCCCGGCACTGGTTAAACAGCCTGCCAGCAAATTCCATTGGCAGTTGGGAAAACCTAGAAGACGCATTCCTTGAGAACTTCTAGGGGACATATGTGCGACCACCGGACGCTGATGACCTGAGCCACATTACTCAACACCCCGGAGAGTCAGCCCGGAAATTCTGGACTCGCTTCCTCACTAAAAAGAACCGAATAGTCAATTGTCCAGACGCCGAAGCCCTGGCTGCTTTTAAGCATAATATCCGTGACGAGTGGCTTGCTCGACACCTTGGCCAGGAAAAACCCAAGTCTATGGCAGCTCCCACAACCCTAATGACCCGTTTTTGTGCGGGTGAGGATAGCTGGTTGGCTCGCAGCGGCACCACGCCACATTCCGGCACTTCGGACGGCCGCGATGTTAACGGCAAGCCACGACGCAACAGACATAAGAGATGGAACAATGGCGACAGCACTGAAGACATGGCCGTCAACACCGAATTCAGCGGATCTAAGTCCGGACAGCGGAAAAAGCCGTTCAAAAGAAATAATCAGGGACCGTCCAGTCTGGACCGCATACTAGAGCGCTCGTGCGAAATTCATGGCACAGCGAACAAACCAGCCAACCACACCAATAGAGACTGCTAGGTGTTCAAACAGGCCGGCAAGATAAACGCTGGAAACAAGGACAAGGGACTGCACAACGACGATGACGATGAGCCCCAGCGTCCGAATACGAGGGACAAAAGAAATTACCCCCCCAAGTGAAAACGGACAATATGATCTACGCCACTCACATCCCCAAGCGGGAACGGAAGCGAGCACTACGGGACGTCTATGCGATGGAGCCAGTCGCCCCCAAATTCAACCCATGGTCAGCCTGTCCAATCACCTTTGATCGTAGGGATCATCCCACTAGCATCTGTCATGGCGGCTCAGCCGCACTGTTCTTAGACCCAATCATCAACGAATTCCACCTCACGCGTGTCCTTATGGATGGCGGTAGTAGCCTGAACCTACTTTATCAGGACACAATGCGCAAGATGGGCATTGATCCTTCAAGGATCAAGCCCACCAAAACTACCTTTAAAGGTGTAATTCCCGGAGTAGAGGCCCGCTGTATGGGCTCTATAACGTTGGAAGTGGTCTTCAGATCCCCGAATAACTTCCGGAGCGAAGAGTTAATCTTTAATATCGTCCCTTTCTACAGTGGTTACCACGCACTGCTCGGACGAACCGCATTCGCTATATTCAATGTGGTACCACATTATGCATATCTCAAGCTCAAGACGCAAGGACCGCTCAGGGTCATCACTATCAATGGAAATATGGACCGTTCCCTTTGAACAGAAGAGCATACGGCAGCCCTCGCGACAGAAGTACAATGCGGTCTACTCCGACAAACCAATCCGGCGACAACTTCGAGCACTGTCAAGTAAGTCCGGAGCACCCCGCAGTAGGACCATCAGGAACACCAAGATCGTGATTAGCAGTCCGGCCTCCGCTCAAGCCCCTCCAAAGCAGCATTCGTGCCACGCGTACACAATTACGCACTCAAGATACCATGGGCATAGGCGGAGGCGCATCAACGACTTAGTCGATAATGCGGGTAACCGCTAAATACCTTCATACTCTTTCCCTCTTACCTTTCAGGACACCGTGTTAGTGCAGCATCATCAGAAGAACCGAATTGCCGGACTCATAGGGGAGAGACATCCAAGGAGTCAACAGGCGTGCAGAACAGAAGAAAACACAGGTGGAATCTATTTGCGATCATTATACCTGCTTTATCTACCTGTACGCAGCCTGTCCCTGGATAGGACATGTCAAATAGTCCTATTTATCTCCGCTTAATGCATCCGTTGTAAACATACGCTTAAACGTATTTTTCGTCAATGGGAGATTATATATAGCGTCAGCTTATTATTCTTATTGGAGCATTTTTTCTCCTATAAATGTTTATTTTGTTTTGCATCAGTACACCTTGGTACAGTCAGTTTGCCAGGGGCTTCTCATGGCGCCCCGTAATATGGCAAATAAAAGTCTGAACACTTTCAATAGTGCGGTACCCCAAACTTATAGCACTATATGCATCAGCTCTGAATCATGTCTTGGGTCTACAGTTGGGATAGCCCGGCTCCCTTGTTTTGGTGCCTTACGTTCCGTTATATCGGCTAAGGTAGCGCAGGGAGAACTACTATGATTGTGTCCCAGTTCTTCTGGACGAGCACCTTAGTAGAGAAAGCCGAAAACTGACCGGCATGATGTGGCGAGACCTGGTCACTGTTCGAGAGGTACTAAAATCCTTAAAGATTTTCTGCTTTAGGCGATAAATCGGCTTTGTCCGATCTAGGTGTATATAGCGGCCCAATTCGTCCTTCCGGATTCTAGGGGCTTCGCCGAAATTTAAAATTGTAGACTTCTATGGCTAAGTGAAAGTTATAAAGCCGCATAGTCCGATTGCCTCGTTCGCTGCACCGGACACCTCCTTAAGGGACCAAACATTTGGATAAAGAGTGTTTGGGTTTTCCACGAACACCCCAGTGCTAGTCACGTGGGGGCGGAAGCCGACGACTGGTCTACTTTCAGGATTTTATAAACAGCCGCACAGAAGGTAATATTTTAAATAACAAAAAGCGCTACATAGAGCAAGTAACTTCGTCCTTGAATTACAAACATGACAAAAGTGAATTCATTCAAAAATGGTGTCCTTGGTACATTTGTCAGCCACGAGACGAGCACCCTTCATAACACCATCATAGTACAGCTTGGGATGGCGATGCGCCTTGCCCTCCGGCGGCCCATCCTTGACCAGCTTCTCCACATCCAGCTTGCCCCAATACACCTTGACGCGGGCGAGGGCCCAGCGGGCACCCTCGATGCATACAGATCGCTTGATCACCTCAAGCCGCGGGCAGGCATCCACCATCCGCTTGATTAGGCCGAAGTAGCTACTGGGCATGAGCTCACCAGGCCACATCCAGACTATGAAACCTTTCATAGCCAGTTCGGCCGCCCTGTGGAGTTCGACCAACTGCTTCAGTTGGTCACTCAGAGGCATCGGGTGTTCGGCCCCAGCATACTGGGACCAGAACAACTTCTCCGTTGAGTTCCCCTCCTGGGCACGGTAGAACTCTGCAGCGTCTGATACGCTGCATGGCAGATCTGCGAATGCCCCTGGAGAGCTCCGAATTCGAGTAAGTAAAAGAAACGCCTCCTCCACATGTTTGCTTTGCATAAAGAACTTCTTACCCGCTGCTATCTTCTTGGCCTCGTGGATCTCCTGTTGTGCTTTCTCGGCTTTGGCCTTGGCGTCTTTTAAATTCATAAGGGCCTTCGCAAGCTCGGCCTCCTTCGCCTTCAGATCATGCTCCACGGACTCGCATTTCTTGCCGAGGTCCTGGAACTCTTGTTGTACCTCACCCACCCTAGCACTTTGCTTTTCGTCCTCCTTACACTCCCAGGCCGCCTTATCTTCGGCCTCGGACAACGCTTTCTTCAGGGACGCCACTTCGGCGGTGTCCCCTGTCACACAGTCACGACACTTAGGTGTTAGACCCACCAATTTTGCCTATCCTTAAATGCATAAGAATGGGAATTACTTACCCTTGTTCTCTTCGAGCTGCCTCTTCGTGAGGTCGAGCTCTCCCTGCGCCTGCTCTAGGTCCCGCTTCAGTTCAGCAACCTCAGCAGTTCGAGCAGCAGCAGCAAGCAGCACAACCTGCTTATTCACAATAGTACTTATGATTAGACTCCTGTGGATTATAATTGACCCTCTGCTTGGCTTTTCTTTCTGAATGCCAAACAGAGTATCAGGGGCTACTACCTATCGGGTGATAATTTTGCACATATTTATTACTTACCTCGAAGCATGTTAGGAGGCTGGTGCAAGCTTTGGTTAGTCTGCTCTTGGAGGACGAAACCTTCTGAATCACCATACTCATAAGAGTATGGTGCCCCTCACTCCGGGAAGCGCCGCAAAGTGCTTCCAGCAGACCATCCGGCGCCTCATGCGCAACGGAAGTCTGCGACACAGACGGCTCGCCCTCCCTAGCGAGGGGTCGCCCGCCTGAGTTCGAAACCATCGAAGTTTCCAGAATTGTGTTCGACTGAGAGCCCGGCTGGCCATGTCTCTCATCTACACGATCCGCGGGGATCTTGAACCCCGCGTGTCTGACGTCTTGGACCCCGCCTCGGGGCATCTCCAGAGTCACCTCCCCCCGCTCTGGGAGCCTTCGGGACAACACCTCCATGTCATCCGTGTGTTGAGGAGTAGTGGCTGTCGGAAGCGAATTGATCTCCGAATCACTCAGGGACCCGTAGGAAGACACTTTGGGGAGATCCCTGGCCGAAACGCACATATATTCAGCATTATAAAATGGAAAAACTATGAAGTGAAATCGTGATAGAATGCGGACACTTACGATCGCACTAGGGGCTTCCCCCTGGGCAGCCACCCCTCCTCACTATGAGCGGCCGTGGCGGAATAGTCCGGAAGGGGCACCTTCCCCTTCTTGGACGCTGCAGCCTCCCCTTTTGGGCGGCTTTTCTTTTCTTCCCCTCCCAGTGCGGGGAGGTGGAATTTCTTCTTGATTCCCCCCGCCTCCGCGGGAGGAATCTGTCTCGTCGTCATCTGACAACAGGGGTATGACGGCTTTGCGCCAGGGGCCTTTTCCGGCCCTTGGTCCACCTCCTCGGACCCCTCATCCTTTCCAGATGGGGCGTCCTCTTCTTCTTCCTCCTCCCCTTTGTGGGAGGAGTCTGCCTCGTCGTCTTCGGACGAGGCTTCCGGCACAACCTTACGCCAGAGACCCTTTCAGATCCCTAGGGCTCTCTTCTCGGCCTTCTTCTCCGGCACCTTGTATGGCGCCGGGACTAGCATCTCCGTCAGGAGAGCATCTGCTGGGCCTTCTGGTAGCGGAGCCGGGTAGTAAACCCGCTCCGTTGTCTCCACGTAATCCTGAAGCAAATATGCACAACTACTTAAGGCACTCCCATGAATATATCGGGAAGAACCGGGTCCGGTGTCAGTCTAAGAACTCACCGGCCTAGGAGCCCGCGCGGCGTGAAGCCCGCGGTCCTCAGATGTGGGAGGAGGTACTTCGGAGGCCTTGAACATCACCTTCCATGCGCCTTTGTGCGTCATGTTGTAGAGCCTCTGGAGCGTCTGGTGCTTGGTTGGGACGAACTCCCATAGATTGACTGCCCTCTTCTGGTAGGGTAGGATCCGGCGAATGAGCATGACCTGGATCACATTGACAAGCTTGATGTTGTTGTCCTTCATGCTTTTGACGCATGTTTGGAGTCCGGCCAGCTCTGTCGAATCGCCCCAGGATAGGCCCTTCTTCTCCCAGGAGGTGAGCCGCATGGGGGCTCCGGATCGAAACTCGGGGGCCGCTGCCCAGTTGGCACCGCGCGGCTTGGTGATGTAGAACCACCCCGATTGCCATCCTTTTACGGTCTCCGCAAAGGAGCCGTTGAGCCATGTGACGTTGGGCATTCTGCCCACCATGGCCCCTCCGCACTCCGCTTGCTGGCTGTTTACCACCTTCGGCTTCATGCAGAAAGTTTGCAGCCATAGGCCAAAGTGAGGCCGGATGCGGAGGAAGGCCTGGCACACGACGATGAACGCCGAGATGTTGAGGATGAAATATGGGGCTAGATCGTGGAAATCTAGCCCATAGCAGAACATGAGCCCGTGGACAAAGGGATGGAGTGCAAATCCCAGTCCACGGACGAAGTAGGCGACGAACACGACCCTCTCATTTGGTCCTGGGGTCGGAATGACCTGCCCAGCGTCTGGTAGACGGTGCGCTATGTCCACGGCCAAGTATCCGGCCGCCCAAAGATTTGCGATGTGCTTCTCCTTGATGGTGGAAGCCACCCACTTGCCTCCTCCTCCGGACATGTTCAGCTATGCGGGGAAGACTTGGGCTTGGGCGCTGGAGCTCGAGGGGGCAAGAGTGGGCAAGGGAGGAAGAGGGCGTGGGTGAAAATGGGGAATCTTATCCCTTTATAGAGGCACCGAAAGCGGTGGGCCTCCCCACTTGCCCGTTGGGAATCGCTTGTTTCCCAAGCACCATGATTAATGGCGTGTTGAGATTACCCGTACCCGTATTGATGAGAATCCCGTAATAAGGGGACACGATCTCTGCTTTGACAAGACGTGTCACAGAAACCGCCTCGTAATATGCGTTGTAGCTAGTTGTGGGAAAACGGCTCAAATAATGATCTGACCATAATAACATGTCACGTCATCAGAAAAGGTTGTCAGCAGATTGCATTTGTAAAATACCATTCTCTCTACGGTGGCATATGAAGATCATCTCGCATATCCGAACACGGTCTAAGTGTTCGATGATTACTTTGGAGTATTCAGTGGAGGAACCCGCCTTGCAATGCCGAAGACAATACTGCGCGCCGGACTCATCGTCATTGAAGCCTGGTTCAGGGGCTACTGAGGGAGTCCTGGATTAGGGGGTATCCGGACAGCCGGAGTGTGTACAACGTCCAGACTATTGAAGCGTGAAGATACAAGACTCAAGACTTTGGCCCATGTCCGGATGGGAATCTCCTTGGCGTGGAAGGCAAGGTTGGCGATCCGGATATTATATTTCCTTCCTTGTAACCAACTCCTTGTAAACCCTAGACCTCTCAAGTGTCTATATAAACCGGAGAGGTTAGTATAGATCTCATGGCTAGCTCCTAGGGTTTAGCCTCTACGATCTCGTGGTAGATCTACTCTTGTACTACCCATATCATCAATATTAATCAAGCAGGAAGTAGGGTTTTACCTCCATCAAGAGGGCCCGAACCTGGGTAAACATCTGTGTCCCTCGCTTCCTGTTACCATCAGCCTTGACGCACAAATCTGGACCCCCTACCCGAGATCCCCCGGTTTTGACACCGACAGCCGGTACCTGTGAAGAAGGCCCAGTGCCTATGAAGCTCGCCTCCCGTGACACTCCCACATAATAATGAGTTGGGGCTGTACACGCCCCGGAGTCTCCGGAAATCCACCCTCGGGCCTCGGGGGCTCCCTCCCATTCCCAGTGGCAGCACTTAGCTCCGCACTGGTGAGAAGACGTCGAAGACCAGACTAGGTGCCGGACGCGACCTTTTGCTTTTGCTTATTTTGTGTGGTCAAGCGTTCTTGTTTCGGATCTAAGTTGATGTTGAATTTGTGTTTGCGTATGCGGGGAGGGGTGTCTTGTCTGTTTCGCGTGCTTTCTTGTGTTCCGATTTCTACTCTTGCGAGCCCCTCGCGAGCATGGCCAGGCCTCCCTCTTGCGAGCCCCTCGCGAGCAGGGCCAGGCCCAGCATGCGTGCCTGCCGTCCCGCGGCCGGCGCTCCCATTCGCCAGGCTATCGCCACATGGTCAACGGGTCTCCCGAGGGACCCTCGGAGAATCGCCGCAAGCCTACTCGAAGCTCGCCAAGATAAAGGTAAAATCACGGTGACCAACTCATCATGGAAAGCATGACATCATATGGGCGCCCATTCGGTGCCGTCCTTAATAACGCGTGGACAACAATTCCCGTCCCAAAATGCTCTTACAACCTTCAGGGCCACGCCCGAGCTTTTTCCGCGCAGGATAAATAGCAGAAGGCACATGATCAATCGGACATGTCGCTCACCGTATCCCCTTGGTCGCCTCCGGAAGCATCGCTGGCACCATTGTCACTGTCGCTGGCCTCACCCTCGCCGTCATTGGTGCCGTCTTCGCCGCCGTCCACCACGTCGCCTTCATCAGCAGCAACAACTACCCCGTCATCATCAGAAGTGAAGGCCCGGACAAGTGCATCCACGTTGTCTTCCACCCACCGCGCCAGGTCGTCTCGAATGGCCTCGGGCACTGGAGCGATGGCGGCGTCAAAGTCAAAGAGGGGGTCGACGTTCTGAAGATGGCTGAAGACACGGGAGAAGGCCCTTACGAGCAGGCCGCGGCTCCTCTCCTCGACAAGCTGGCGAGCCCTCTTAGAGCGGCTCTCCAGATGCGTCACCACGTCAGTGAAGAACTGGAGATTACCTGCGTAGTTGGTCACGTGAGGCTCCTCGGCAGCCGCTTCACATATGTTGCCCAAGGCTGCATTGGCCTTTTCCCTAAGTGTTCGGAGCATGGGGCCGTGCATGTGCTCCAGCATCTGCCATTGGCGGATCTCATCTTCGTTCAGCCGGGCAACGACCTTGGCATCATCGACCCGCCGTTGGAGAAGAAGCAGCTCGACGTGGGAGGAGGCCAGCTCAGCCTGTGCCGTGCCTAAGGCAGCTGCGGTGGCCTCAGCACACTGCATTGCTTCAGTTAGCTTGGTCATAAGAGCAGCAGTCCTACCCGCAGCCTCGGCCTTGATCAGCTCCAGTCTCTCTTCATACTCGCGCTCAAGACCCGAGCGGGCCTCCGCCACGCGGCAATCGATCTCTTCTTGGACCCGGACCTCCCGCATGCCGACATCGTCCTCCGCCTGGGTAACTTGGCGCTCCCTCGTCTCCAACCGCTCAAGATCGAGGTTGTGCTCGGCAGCCTCCAGTGTCAGTGCTTCCTCACGCCTCTAGAGTTCCTCCTCTTCGTGTAGCGACCAGACCTCAAACAGTCTGATCTCTGTGCATCGCTGTCATCCCTGGATCAGTAATGCTGACACGCACAGTACTCGAAGGATTTATAACAGAGTAGCAATCACACACTTATTACATCGAATGTCTCCAAAGAGAACTTATTACAATAAATATGGCTTAAGGCCATCTAATAGCGATAACAGCAGAAGGCTTGGAAGATAAGTGAGTCCATCAACTCCAACGACATCACTGAGTATAGAACCACAATCCTAAAGCATCTTACTCGTCATCCGAAAAGTCTACAACATGAACGTTGCAGCCCGAAAACGGGCCAGCACATGGAATATGCTGGCAAAGTAACGCATAGAGAGTAATGATAGAATAAACTATACCACATGCATATTTGGCTGGTGGAAAGCTCTATGGTTACAGTTTTGCATAAAGCCAATTTTCCCTACTGCAAAGGAATAAATTTATTTAACTATCATGGTGGTTGTTAAACATTGAGAATGGTTGACAGCATTCTCAATGCCAATTAAGTAACATCATCATTAAACAAACCCAACAATATTAATTAGAGTAACATGATGAGATTCACATGATAACCCAAGTACTAGATACTCAAAACGTCCATAACCAAGGACACGGCTAATCGTGATTAGTTTATACACTCTATAGAGGTTTGCGCACTTTTCCCCACACGACTCTATCTCCTCCGTTGGTTTTCTCGCACTACATGGTAATTGAGAAACGGATGACCGAGACATAGTCTTTCAGAAGCGCTAGCACCTTACGATGGGTAGACCTGTACACCTACTTTCCCCTACATCTGCTAATCTACCACTGTAAGAGTTCGCACGACTTAATCAACTATGCTAGAGCCCATAATAGCATGTGGCTGCACACGAAAGTTTCTAGCATGAATAATCTTATGATCCCTTTGAGCCTGGGTGGTGGTCCGAAAACAAACAGGCAATCCTGGAATACCCAGGTACCTCAATCCACCCAGATGTGTATTAAAGTTGCCACCTTAAGTAAACGATTAATTAACAATCTCACATCTGTCATGGATACACTCACCCAATCCATGTCTACTAGCATAGCATGGCTAAGCAACCATAGAAAGTAACTCCCAAGGGTTTGATATTAAAACAGGTAATAGGTACTACCTCATCTACTTCCCAAAACCCACATATTAATCAGATCCTAGTCATGCAATTGTTTGAGGATTGATCTAATGCATAAAAACTGGGTAGTAAAGGGAAATGATCAAAGTGTTACTTGCCTTGCTGATGATCCGCGAAACCTAGGGATTCGAAGTAGCAAGCGGCACAATCCGGGTACTCTATCGCAAGCAAAACAAACAAACAAGCATACAATAAGTACTCATCTAATGCACGAGTAAAACTCAAATAAGAGATCTTACCAGAAAGTTCAACTTAAGAACTCTGGTTTGCAAAAAGAAACAAATCGAACGAAGAAACAAAACTCAAACGGCCAAAGAAACAAGCTTCGTTTACTAATCTGGACCTAAGTCAAATTTTACAGAAGCAAAAACTTGTTTGAGTAGATTATTCGGAAAGAGGGTTTTGAGATGAAATTCCAGGCGCTTGAATCGCTTGATTCCGATAAACGAGCGAAAATTTATAATAAAACAAAATTCGGATCAGAAATCGCGATCAGAAAAATCGTGGAATAAATCCGAGAAAAAGAAAAACGACGAATAGATTAACGAACGAACGTTCGTTATCTGGATCTAAATGATGAACGCGTTCGTTAAAACGAACGAACGAGCGAATTCTCGCTAATTAACCTAAACCGGAAAAAACATGATCTAAAATAAAAAAACGAATCTAAAAAAAACCGAATGAAAACCGGCGAAAACTGAATGGTTTTCTAGGAAAAACCGGCGGCGGGTCAATCTCGGCGGCGGCGGTCGGCGGCGGCGGCGGCTCCGGCGAACGGCGGCGGCGGCGGGCGGGGCTCGGGACGGCGGGGTCGGCGGCGGGGTGTGGGGCGGCGGGGTCGCGAGGGGCGGCGGCGTCGGGCTCCGGCGGCGGCGCGCGAGGCGACGGCGGCGGCGAAAGGCGGCGGCGGCGGAAAACGGCGGCGGCGGCGGCGGGGCGCGAGGCTCGAGGCGGCGGCGACTAGGGTTTGGCCCCGGGGCTGGCCGGGGCGGCAGGGGAGCCGACTTCTAAATGCAATTTTTTTGGGGCCTAAAGTCAAGCCGGTTTAGATGAACATTTATTTGGGGCCTAAATGCAATTTTGAAAAAAAACGCATTTTTCCTAAATTCAAATAAAATAGCCAGAAAATCCAAAATCAAATCTTATTTGATTTTTTTTAAATCCTCAATATTTCTTTATTTTGGGAAAGTCATTTGATTCCCTCTCTCATATTTTTATAATTGAAATAATTGAAGATAAAATAAATAAAATCAAATAATCCTATTTTCAGAATTTGAGAAAAACTCAAAATGAAAATAACGAAATCCCCAACTCTCTCCGTGGGTCCTTGAGTTGGGTAGAATTTCTAGGATCCGGGAAAAATGCATTAAATATGATATGCAATAATGATCTATTTGTATAACATTCCAAATTGAAAATTTGGGATGTTACAAACCTACCCCCCTGAAGATGAATCTCGCCCTCGAGATTCCGGTTGGCTAGAAAATAAGTGAGGGTGGTCCTTCAGCAAATCTTCCTCTCGCTCCCAGGTGGCTTCATCCTCGGTGTTGTGGCTCCACTGAACTTTGCAAAACTTGATAACCTTGCTGCGGGTGACTCAGCTGGCATACTCAAGAATCTTGACTGGTTTCTCCTCATAGGTCAAATCGTTATCCAACTGAATCACCTCTAGTGGCACTGTATCTCGCAGTGGTATATCAGCCATCTCTGCGTGGCACTTCTTCAACTGGGACACGTGGAACACGTCGTGAACTCCTGACAATCCCTCAGGCAATTCCAACTTGTAGGCATCTTCTCCCATACGCTCCAAAACTTTATATGGTCCCACAAAACGTGGTGCTAACTTTCCCTTGACTCCAAAACGCTTAACTCCTGGAAGTGGAGATACACGAAGATAGACTCTATCTCCGACTTTGTAAACTGTCTCCTTGCATTTACAATCTGCATAGCTTTTCTGCCTGGACTGGGCTAACTTGAGCCTGTCGCGAATCAACTTCACTTTCCATTCAGACTCTTTGATCAAATCCGGTCCAAACAACTGGCGGTCTCCAAGTTCATCCCACGACAACGGGTTCCTGCACCTCCTTCCGTATAGGGCTTCGAAAGGGGCCATCTTCAAACTGGATTGATAACTGTTGTTGTAGGAGAACTCCGCATATGGCAAATTGTCATCCCAACTAGATCCATAATCTAGCGCACAAGCTCTCAGCATATCCTCCAAAATCTGATTGACTCTCTCGGTCTGTCCATCTGTCTGCGAATGAAACGTTGTACTGAACTCTAGCCTGGGACTCCATGCAGACATACGATCCTGGTCATGTATATCTTGGCCAACTTAGCACTAGTGTAAGTGGTCTTTACTGGAATGAAATGTGCTACCTTCGTCAAACGATCGACTACAACCCAAATCGAGTCATAGCCGGAACGAGTCCTGGGCATATGATAAAATCCATGCCTAATTTATCCCACTTCCATTCGGGTATCGACAATGGTTGCAACAATCCTACTGGCTTCCGATGTTCTGCCTTTGCTCTCTGACATACATCACAGACTGCTACATACTCCGCAATATCCTTCTTCATTCCGGTCCACTAGAAAGTCTCCTTCAAATCCAAATACATCTTGGTATTTCCTGGGTGAATCGAATACGGCAAATCATGGGCCTCTTGCAAAATCAACTTCCTGATCTCGGGGTCATTGGGCACATAAACACGGTCTTCGAACCATAGGGTATTGTGCTCATCCTCGTGAAATCCTTTTGCTTTTCCTTTGCTCATCTTCTCCTTTATCTCAGCAATTTCCTTGTCGGTCTTCTGAGCTTCTCTGATCTTATCCATTAAAGTCGACTGAATTTCCAATGCTGCTACATAGCCTCTCGGAACTATCTCCAAACATAGTTCGCAAAGGTCCTTGGCTAACTCCTTTGGCAATCCTGCGGTCATGAGTGTATTGACGTGGCTCTTACGGCTCAACGCGTCGGCTACTATGTTAGCCTTCCTGGGGTGATATTGCAATCTCATGTCATAATCCTTGATGAGCTCCAACCATCTCCTTTGCCTGAGATTCAACTCCTTCTACGTGAAAATGTACTTCAAACTCTTGTGATCCGTGTACACCTCACAATGGTTTCCGATAAGAAAATGTCTCCATGTCTTCAATGCATGCACTACGGCTGCTAACTCCAAATCATGCGTGGCATACTTCAACTCATGAGGTTTAAGCTGTCGTGAAGCATACGAAACAACTCTTCCCTCCTACATAAGCACTGCTCCAAGTCCTCGACGTGAAGCGTCGCAATACACATTGTAATCCTTGGTCTGATGTGGCAAAATCAACACTAGCGAGGTAACCAAACGTTTCGTCAATTCTTGGAAACTGGCTTCACATTCCTCAGTCCAATTGAACTTGGTATCCTTCTTCAACAACTCCGTCATAGGCTTTGCAATCTTCGAGAAATTCTCAATGAACCTCCGGTAGTATCCTGCCAGTCCAAGAAAACTTCTGATGTCTCCAACTGTCGTTGGTGCTACCCAATTTGTCATGGTAACAACCTTGGTGGGGTCTACTGCTATACCTTCTCCGGATATAACATGTCCAAGAAATCCAACCTCCTTTAACCAAAATTCACATTTGCTGAACTTGGTGTATAACTGATGTTCTCTGAGTTTCTCCAATACCAAACGCAAATGCTCCTTATGCTCCTCTACGTTCTTTGAATAGACCAAAATATCATCAATGAACACCACGACAAACTTATCCAGGAACTCCATAAATACTTTGTTCATCATGTTCATGAAATAGGTAGGTGCGTTAGTCATACCAAATGACATAACGGTATACTCGTATAGCCCATACCTGGTAGTAAAAGCTGTCTTAGGTACATCCTGCTCACGAATCTTCGGCTGATGGTATCCTGATCGCAAATCCATCTTGGAAAATACTTTTGCTCCTTGGAATCGGTCAAACAGATCATTGATCATCGGCAGTGGGTACTTGTTCTTGATTGTTACTGCATTCAAACCTCGATAGTCAACAACCATCCTTAATGATCCATCTTTCTTCTCCACTAGAAGTACTGGTGATCCCCAAGGTGAAGAACTTGGGCGAATGTAGCCTTTATCCAGTAACTCCTTAATCTGACTTTTAAACTCCTCCAAATCTTTTGCTGGCATCCTGTATGGTCTCTTGGATATCGGACCTGTGCCTGGCAAAAGCTCAATCAAAAACTCGATGTCTCTGTCCGGTGGCATGCCTGGCAACTCCTCTGGAAATACGTCAGGAAAATCCTTCACCACTGGTACTTCCTCCTGCACAACTCCTGATAAGGAATTTACGTGCATCCTCTTCGGCTCATGCCTTGATACATACCTTATCCTTTTCCCTTCTAGGGTAGTAAACAAAATCGACTTACTGGCGCAATCAATGTTTCCTCCATACATCGATAGACAATCCATAGCCCGAATCACATCCAAACCTTGAGATTCCAAAATGATTAAGTCTGAGGGGAAAACATGCTTGCCTATACTCAACGGCACTTGAAAACATCCTCGACTGGCCATATACTCAGCTCCTGGTGAGGTTACTAGCATGGGTGTTCCTAGAACCTTGGTGGGCAGTCTATACTTATCCACAAATCTCCTTGATATGTATGAATGCGATGCACCAGTATCAAAAAGAACGAGTGGAGTAAATGACTTAACCAAAAACTTACCTATTACTGCATCTAGCTGGGCTTCAACCTCCTCCACGCTAACGTGGTTCACTTGTCCTCTGTTGAAAGGGTTCGGCTTCTTCCCAGAGCTTCCATTGCCATTCCCATTTTGGCCTTCAGGACATTCATTGGCGTAATGTCCGGTCTTCTGGCACTTAAAACAAGTGACTTGACTCAGATCTCTCTTGGCTGGTGTTGAGGGGTTGGTACGGTTCTGGCTACTACTTCCTCCATTCCCGTTACCATTCTTGGAACCATTATCATTGTGTGAACTACCTCCTCCATGAGTATGCTGGAACTGTCCTCCCGACTTCGGAGTAAAATGTGGCTTCTGCTGAGCCCCAGAATTGTACTTCCCTTGTCCATACATCCTCTTGCGTTTTTCAATCTGCTACTGCTT
This sequence comes from Triticum aestivum, assembly GCF_018294505.1. Lineage (NCBI taxonomy): Eukaryota > Viridiplantae > Streptophyta > Magnoliopsida > Poales > Poaceae > Triticum > Triticum aestivum. The sequence goes on from NC_057795.1 coordinate 254,017,894, forward strand.
TCCTTCAATCATGAGAGCATGGTCTACCAACTCCTGTTAGTTGCTGAAACTTGCTACCATCAACTGCACTCAGCTCATCATTCAGTCCTTCCAGAAACTTCTCTTGCTTAGCTGCATCTGTAGCAACGTCATCTGGGGCATAATGTTCTAGCTTACTAAAATCATCCACGTAGTGGCCAACTGTACGTCCTCCCTGGCGTAAGTTGCGAAACTCACGCTTCTTCATGGCCATAGCTCCTGCTGAAACATGAGCAGTACGAAAAGCCTGCTGAAACTGATCCCATGTGACAGTGTCTACTGGATAGGTGGTTGTAAAATTCTCCCACCATGATGCTGCAGGTCCCTCCAGCTGATGTGCGGCAAACCGCACCTTCTTCGCATTTGTGCATCCTGCAGTGGTCAACTCCCTGGCTGTCTTGCAAAGCCAATCATCTGCAACAATCGGCTCGGTGCTACTGGAAAACACCGACAGATTCAACCTAAGGAAACAGGTTAAGTGATCAACAGGTGGTGGTGGTTGGTTGTTGTTGTTGTTGTTCCCCTGATTCTGATTCTGTACTAGTATCTGCATCAATGCATTCTGCTGCTGGATCAACTAGGTGAGCTCCGGTGGGAAAGCAAATCGTTGTCACGTCTCGGAGGCATCTGAGCATTTAGAAAAGATGAGAATACAGAATAGAATGAGGCCTAGAGGGAAAAACACTACCCATATGCACATGAGACAAATTTCAATCAAAACACTTCATTCAAAACAAGCAAGGGCATACAACGGTCTATCTATCGTTACAAGAGTGCTCGGACTAATCTAGATACATGGGGAAATACTACTACTGTTATGGTGGTCTACTAGAAAAACTGCTCTGATGAAGACTCCATGATATCTGCTCCAGCTTCATCAACATAGTCATCATCACTATCATCCGGGTCTGAGTCGGTGTCGTCGATGATGATGTAGTTCTTAGGACAAGTGCAATCTTCGTGTTCTCTAGTTGCTGGAAATCCCATGAACACTCTTAACTTCTTCTTCAGATCTTCATTCTTCTCGACTAGCGTTGCTATCTCCTCCTCATATCCATCATGTGTAGACTTGAATTCTTCTTCCAGTTCCGTGATCTTGGTCATGGCCTTCTTCAGATGCATCATGCCTGTGCACATCTGGTTCTCCTGGCGTCGAATGTGCTGGTTTAACTCCTAGATGAAAGCTGCAATTGATTTGTCCTTCCTGGTGCTGATCATCTCCCATTGCTCATCTCGGCGCCCATAAATCTGGTAGATGGTATCCTTAAGTTCCTTGTGATAAACTTCTCCAATACGTCCCATGGTGATGTGGGCTGCCATGCTCTTTCCTAGACTCCAGGTCGGTGCGTCAAAGGAAAACTCTATGGGCTCAGTGACGGGCATGAACGTCCTTCCTGGAACTTGAAATTGAATCATCTAGCGCTCCTCTTCAGGTAAAGTGGCGTTGTAAGTCCCGGTGAAGCTTGGTACTTCGATCTTCAGGTACTTGGTAACTTCCTTCAAGTGTCGTCCAAAGGGTGTATCTTCATCCGGTTGCATGAACTTGTTCCTTGCATCCGCCATCCTAAAAGAATAGAAAAGATGAGGAGTCAGAAAAAAGAAGAGAGAGTAGTGATCTATGGCTTTTGCTTAGTGGTCGTGTCCTACAGTTAGCGTGTGCTCTGATACCATCTTGTAGCGACCAGACCTCAAATAGTCTGATCTCTGTGCATCAGTGTCATCCCTGGATCAGTAATGCTGACATGCACAGTACTCAAAGGATTTATAACAGAGTAGCAATCACACACTTATTACATCGAATGTCTCCAAAGAGAACTTATTACAATAAATATGGCTTAAGGCCATCTAATAACGATAACAGCGGAAGGCTTCAAAGATAAGTGAGTCCATCAACTCCAACGGCATCACTGAGTATAGAACCACGATCCTAAAGCATCTTACTCGTCGTCTGAAAAGTCTGCAACATGAACGTTGCAGCCCGAAAACGGGTCAGCACATGGAATATGCTGGCAAAGTAACACATAGAGAGTAATGAAAGAATAAACTATACTACATGCATATTTGGCTGGTGGAAAGCTCGATGGTTACAATTTTGCATAAAGTCAATTTTTTCCTACTGCAAAGGAATAAATTTATTTAACTATCATGGTGGTTGTTAAACATTGACAATGGTTGACAGCATTCTCAATCCCAATTAAGTAACATCATCATTAAACAAACCCAACAATATTAATTAGAGTAACATGATGAGATTCACATGATAACCCAAGTACTAGATACTCAAAACGTCCATAACCGGGGACACGACTAATCATGATTAGTTTATACACTCTGCAGAGGTTTGTGCACTTTTCCCCACACGACTCGATCTCCTCCGTTGGTTTTCTCGCACTACATGGTGTTTGAGAAACGGATGACCGAGACATAGTCTTTCAGAAGCGCTAGCACCTTACGATGGGTAGACCTGTACACCTACTTTCCCCTACATCTGCTAGTCTACCACTGTAAGAGTTCGCACGACTTAATCAACTATGCTAGAGCCCATAATAGCATGGGGCTGCACACGGAAGTTTCTAGCATGAATAATCTTATGATCCCTTTGAGCCTGGGTGGCGGTCCAAAAACAAATAGGCAATCCTGGAATACCCAGGTACCTCAATCCACCCAGATGTGTATTAAAGTTGCCACCTTAAGTAAATAATTAATTAACAATCTCACATCTGTCATGGATACACTCACCCAATCCACGTCTACTAGCATAGCATGGCATAAATAAGCAAACGTAGAAAGTAACTTCCAAGGGTTTGATATTAAAACAGGTAATAGGTACTACCTCATCTACTTCCCAAAACCCACAAATTAATCAGTTCCTAATCATGCAATCATTTGAGGATTGATCTAATCAATAAAAACTGGGTAGTAAAGGGATATGATCAAAGTGTTACTTGCCTTGCTGATGATCCGCGAAACCTAGGGATTCGAAGTAGCAAGCGGCGCAATCTGGGTACTCTATCGCAAGATTTGCAAAAAGAAACAAATGGATCGAAGAAACAAAACTCAAACGGCGAAAGAAACAAGCTTCATTTACTAATCTGGACCTAAGTCAAATTTTACAGAGGCAAAAACTTCTTTGAGTAGATTATTTGGAAAGAGGGTTTCGAGACGAAACTCCAGGCTCTTGAATCGCCTGATTCCGATAAACGAGCGAAAAGTTATACTAAAATGAAATTCGGATCAGAAATCACGATCAGAAAAATCGCGGAATAAATCTGAGAAAAAGAAAAACGGCGAACAGATTAACGAACGAACGTTCGTTATCTGGATCTAAACGATGAACGCGTTCGTTAAAACGAACGAACGAGCGAACGCTCGCTAATTAACCTAAACCGAAAAACCGATCTAAAAAAAGCAAATCTAAAAAAACTGAATGAAAACCGGTGAAAACCGAACGGTTTTCTAGAAAAACCGGCGGTGGGTCAACCTCGACGGCGGCGGTCGGTGGCGGCGGTGGCTCCGGCGAACAGCGTCGGCGGCGGGTGGGGCTCGGGCGGCGGTGTTGGCGGCGGGTCGCGAGGGGCGGCGGGGTCGCGAGGGGCGGCGGCGTCGGGCTCCGGCGGCGGCGCGCGAGGTGGCGGCGGCGGCGAAAGGCGGCGGAAAATGGCGGCGGGGCGCGGGGCTCGAGGTGGCGGTGGCTAGGGTTTGGCCCCGGGGCGGACCGGCGGCTTATAAAGGCCCGTCCAGGCGGACTCCTGGCCGGTTACGGCCCGTACGTCGGTTCGGACCTTTTCTTAAAAATAAAAAATAATTAACGCGTAGAAAAACAAACGAAAGAAATACTAAACGGACTCCAAAAATTCCGAAATAAATTATCCCCGACTTCTAAGGTCAAGCCGGTTTAGATGAACATTTATTTGGGGCCTAAATGCAATTTTGAAATAAACGCATTTTTCCTAAATTCAAATAAAATAGCCAGAAAATCCAAAATAAAATCTTATTTGTTTTTTTATTAAATCCTCAATATTTCTTTATTTTTGGGAAGTCATTTTATTCCCTCTCTCATATTTTTATAATTGAAATAATTGAAGATAAAATAAATAAAATCAAATGATCCTATTTTCAGAATTTGAGAAAAACTCAAAATAAAAATAAAGAAATCCCCAACTCTCTCCGTGGGTCCTTGAGTTGCGTAGACTTTCTAGGATCCGGGAAAAATGCATTAAATATGATATGCAATAATGATCTATTTGTATAACATTCCAAATTGAAAATTTGGGATGTTACACTTCGGCGGGCGCCCCTTCCAGCGATGCAAGGGCAGCTCGGCGCAGCTCCACTTGCTGCTCCAGGGAATTGCACCAGTCTTGGAGCTCCCACGCGCGCTCCTCCGCGGCTTCGTGTCGCCGGTCTGCCTCCTGAGCCTCCTTGATGGCTCGGGAGCAGGCCTCCCGCAAGGTCACCAGAGACGCTTCGGCCTTGGCATTGTCGAGATCAAGCTGGTGGCGCGCGAGACCTACAGCCGCGTTCAGCTTGCGTCGTTCCTCGATCAGCCGCAGGCCTTTAGCTTCAAGACGTGCGTCCTTTCCTGCGAGCTCTGCACCAAGCTGGATCACCGCGTCTGTTGCCTTCTGGAGAAACTCTCGGCGGATGGCGCTGCACTCCCACGCACGCCTGAGGAGGAACCGAAGATAGACTCCAACCACTCGCCGCCTATGATCAGTGGAGGAGCCCGGGGCAAGCTGGTTGTGCCCAGGGAGAGCTTGCGAAGGAATAAGGGCGTGCACACGGCCTCAAGGCACACCGCGGGCCGACCTACCTCCCCAGCCAAACTCACGTAAGGGGTGGCACACAGGCTCGGGGTGATCAAGGTCGGCGGTGAAGATGCCTGAGGAGGCGGCTCCTTGGCCGGCTCCGCAGGCTCGGCAGGAGGGACCCTAAAAGGCCACAATCAGCAAAGGGAACGACAAACAAGGAATTATAAGAAGGAGGGACTTACTCATCCACGGTGAAGTACTTCCTATGCTTCAATGGGAGGCAAGGGCGATCATTGCCACCCGAGGCCTCCTTCCTCTTGCGGAGGGCCTTGAAGTCTATGCGGAACGGGCACAAGCTCTCGATGTGAGGGCCGACATGCGGCATGGGAGAAGAAGCATCAAGGTGACTTGCGCCAAGGGCGCCAAGCTGGGAGGAGTGATCAGGTACCACCTCTGGGTGGCCAGCCGAGGCCTCGGGAGCCGTAGGTCACGTCCCCTCATCAGCCACCACTTCAGGGTGAACTTCGGAGGATGACGCCTCGGGAGCCCTGCGTGGCATTAGCGTCTCGACACCAGACCCCATAGCCCTCGGCGATGCTTGCCTCCCTGCACCACCTCCTGAGGCAGGATCGACGTGGGCGACGGGGGGAGGAACCGCGACAACTGGATTCTCGCGGGGCCCCACGAGGTCAGCCGGGCGCAACCCCCATTCGTCGAGGCAGGGCATCTGCCTCACGAACTCGGCCCTGTCGGAGCAAAGATACAGGAGGGCGCCCCCGTGCCGAACACTGCCTGGAGAGGGGTCGCCAGTCAAGACTCTCAGCACCTTCCTCAGCATTTCATATGCTAGATCCCCTTCCTGGAGCCTCATGCGGTCTTGATGCCCAGTAAAAGTCCACATCGGACAGGAGTGATGCTGGAGAGGAGCGATGCGGCACTGGAGGAACTCCTTCGCCACCTGGGGCGCTCTCACGCCAAGCGTCCCCAACCTCTCGAAGCGACGCCAGACAAAAGCAAGCTGGGGGCTCGTGAGCTTCTCGTGACCCCAGCCTGGATTGGGGATAGCAGGCAATGTCAGATGCGCGAGAAGGGGGCTGGGCACCCCAACGTCCACATACAGCCACCGCTCCCAGAACCCGCTCGCAGAAGATGGAAGACCAAAATCAATCCCAGAGGCGGCCGTCTCCGGCATGGCCTGGAAGCTCACGCACCTCGAGCATTGAGATGGGTCAGTCAGGTGTAGAGAGAAGAAGTGGCGCGGAAGAGCAACGGAAGGCGGGATGCCCACCATGGCCTCGCAGACGAAGGCGAAGCAACAAGAAGAGTAATGGATTGGGCACCGAGATGCATCATATGGATCTGGTAGTGGGAAAGCACCGCATTGAAGAAAGAAGAGAAGGGGGGAACTAGGCCCGCCCACGGGGCGTCGGCGAAGAAACGGACCTCCGTGACAATCCTGTCGAAGGAGGCGTGGGACATGGGCCAGGCCGTCGTCCTCCCTCACTCATTGAAGTTGGAGGCGAGGGCGGAGCAGACCTTGTTGTAGGATCGAAAGTATGTCTAGAGGGGGGTCATTAGACTACTTGACCAAATAAAAACTTGTCCTTTTCCCTATTTTAGTCTTTGGCAGATTTTAGCTATCTTAGCACCAGTCAAGCAATCTTAACACAATTCAAGCAAGCATGCAAAGAGTATATGAGCAGTGGAAAGTAAAGCATGCAACTTGCAAGAATGTAAAGGGAAGGGTTTGGAGGATTCAAACGCAATTGGAGACACGGATGTTTTTGTCGTGGTTCTGATAGGTGGTGCTATCATACATCCACGTTGATGGAGACTTCAACCCACGAAGGGTAACGGTTGCGCGAGTCCACGGAGGGCTCCACCCACGAAGGGTCCATGAAGAAGCAACCTTGTCTATCCCACCACGGTCGTCGCCCACGAAGGACTTGCCTCACTAGTGGTAGATCTTCACGAAGTAGGCGATCTCCTTGCCCTTACAAACTACTTGGTTCAACTCCACAATCTTTTCGGAGGCTCCCAAGTGACACCTGGCCAATCTAGGAGACACCACTCTCCAAGAAGTAACAAATGGTGTGTTGATGATGAACTCCTTGCTCTTGTGCTTCAAATGATAGTCTCCCCAACACTCAACTCTCTCTCACAGGATTTGGATTTGGTGGAAAGAAGATTTGAGTGGAAAGCAACTTGGGGAAGGCTAGAGATCAAGATTCATATGGTAGGAATGGAATATCTTGGCCTCAACACATGAGTAGGTGGTTCTCTCTCAGAAACAGCAAGTTGGAAGTGTAGGTTTATTCTGATGGCTCTCTCCACGAATGAAGAGGAGGTGGAGGGGTATTTATAGCCTCCACACAAAATCTAACCGTTACACACAACTTGCCAAACTCGGTGGGACCGAATTGATAAACTCGGTCGGACCGGTTTAGCAAATCTAGTGACCGTTAGGATTTTTAGTGGGACCGACATGCAACTCGGTAGGACCGATATGGTTAGGGTTAGGGCATAACGTAATCTCTGTGAGACCGATTACACAAACTCGGTTAGACCGATTTTGGTAATAAGCTAACCACGGAGTTGGTCAGGTAAACTCGGTGGGACCGATTCGCTCATTTCGGTGGGACCGAAATGTTACGAAAAGGAAATAGGGAGTTTACATTGCAATCTCGGTGGGACCGATCGCTCATCTCGGTGGTACCGAAACGTTACGAAGGGAAATAGAGAGCTTACAATCCCATCTTGGTGAGACCGAGGTCCCTATCGGTGAGACCGATTTGCCTAGGGTTTGTGGCAGTGGCTATGACATCTGAACTCGGTGGCGCCGGATAGAAAGAATCGGTAGGGCCGAGTTTGACTTTTGGTTTAGGTCATATGTGGATGTGAGAAAGTAGTTGAGGGTTTTGGAGCATATCACTAAGCACTATGGAGCAAGAAACTCATTAAGAAACACCTCATCCCTCCTTGATAGTATTGGCTTTTCCTATAGACTCAATGTGATCTTGGATCACTAAAATATAAAATGTAGAGTCTTGAGCTTTTGAGCTTGAGCCAATCGTTTTTTCCTTAGAATTTTGAGGGGTCTACTTTTCTCATCCATGCCATGCCATCCATTGAGCTTTTCCTGAAATATTTCTCTTGGAATAATGTTAGCTCCATGAGCTATATGTTGTTAGGAATTACCAAAACCACCTAGGGATAGTTGCACTTTCAATCTCCCCCTTTTTGGTAATCGATGAAAACATATAGATCAAAGCTTCGACAAATGCACAAAGAGTTAGGCTCATGGGTTACTCTTCCATGTCACATACATCTTAGTGGAGCGCTCAAAATGATAATGATTGAATACATGCACTCATCACCAAGCAAAGTGAATGATCATATAGAGATAAATGGGATAATGTGATGAGGACATCAATACCATTGTTACACCCACAGCCCCTACTGCTACATATACTGGACCAATTACTAGAGCTCGCGCACGCCAATTAAATTATCAGGTACTTTCGTTTCTTGGTAATGATTCTAATGTTCATGAGAATATGATGCTGCCTAAATTGGATACATTTGTTTTGCTTACAAATGAAGGGCCTAGCTTGGAGAAGGATGAACATTGGAGCAAGAACAAGCATGGAGATGATGCCATGCGCAAGGGGAACAAGAACGGAGTTACAAGTGATGATTTCAGGACTTTGAAGCCACCATAATGGGTGCATGAAGCCTTGGACGAAATATACAAGATGCCACTTCATAAATTTCGTCCCGAGGCTATTATAGGTGCTGCGTCACCTTTTTATTGGGCCAGGCCCATGTAATTTCGAAATACATAGGTATAGGCTATTTTTAGAGTCCGTATGTGTGGGGAAACAAGAGATAGGGTTGATTTCGGACCCCTCCACCAAGGGCCACGAAATTCCCCCTCTCTTCCTCCATATATACAGCCCTTAGGGCACCGTTTAGACTTTGGGTTTTGTTTAGATTAAAAGTTCGCCATAGCTGCAACTTCGCGTACTTCGTTTGTGTTCAACGACCAGACAAAGGCGTCACAGAACCCCACCTTGATCAATAAAGCTTTCATCTTATATTCGCAATATCCAGATTGCAATCTTAGTTTCTTGCTTGTTCTTCGTTTGCTCGCAGGAAACAGACCCTCGTGGTCAGGTTGATCATGCTCCGGCGTGGTCAATAACCTCTCGGAGTTGGTTTAGCGATTGCTAAGCCGCGACGTCCTCGCACGTTCGTAGTCGGATCGTCAAAGTCGACTTCCACCAAAGCGATATCCATCATCTCATCGAAAGACGGGACACCTTTGCCTCTATCAAGTGGTATCAGATTTCCAGGTTGCTCGGTGAGATTTTACTGTTTTTCGTAGTTTAGATCGAGTCTGTTCTTCATACCTATAGTCCACGAAAAAGCCCAAAAAAATTAGGGTTAGTTCATCCCATCCGAACCAATCTGAGCCTTGCATAATCTTTTCTGTATTTGCTTTGTTGAATTTGCGGTTGCATCGTCGTGTCCAGTTGCTGGTCTTAGCATCTAGTCTTTTAGAGTTTCGAGTTCTGTTCACAGGTTGTCACGTCGCCGCTGCCATATATCACCACCGCATCATCATCGTCGCTGTTCCCATATACCACCACCACATATTGACCGCCAATCCGAATCCATATACGCCACGACATATCCGCCGCCATCATGCCAATCCGAGTTCACCTGCAACATATATCCGCCACCTGTCCGTGTTCCACCAGATTCATCTCCGCCACCAGTCCGAGTTCCACCAGATTCATCTCCGCCACCAGTCCTAGTCCGAGTCCAGTAATTGTTGCATTGTTCTCGATTTCCAGATCACGCGATACTCCAAGTCGTGACAGAGAAGGACTCCCCAACTTCCGAGCCATCCGCAGAAGAAAAATAGTCCCAATTTCAAAAAAAAACTAAGTCTGGAAAATTCTGGCTAGGCAGTTTTTAGACCATTTGTAGACTTTTTCGAAAAAAAATTGTTGCGGAGCAAAAAAAAAGAGGAAAAAAAGTGCAAAAAAAAAGAGAAAAAAATTCAGAGTGTGCTCCTCCCTTGTTTACGTGCCGCGCCGTGATTTTGTTGGTGTTCTAGGCTCGCGTCTCTAGCACAGTCTAGCCTAGGACCAGCACAGTACCGTCGTTGAGCGTTTATTCAACTTTGCATCTCTGAATTGATTATTGCTGACCCTTTTTGCTACCATATTATAAGCCTTCCCAGCTCCACATACATCTACGTCGTGCGTTTGACTCTCCCTGGTAATCGCTCTATCCAAGCTTTGAGAGTTTTGACTACAACGGTTGCCGATCACCGCCTGCTGCTGGGTAAGAACTGGTAAGAATTTGAGTTTTGCTTGACGGGTTTGTGACACCCACCACCACCACTTGTTCGTAGTCTGTAGGATCATATTCTTGTGTGTTTCTATTGCTGCTAACCATGCCAGGATCACAAGCCGACGAGATTGACTGGGAGAATTTATCGAACAAGGAGCTTCATGATAAGTTTCAGCAAATGATGACTGAACAGGTGCAAGATGTGCTGAACAGTTTTGAAGAGGCCATGGAGAAGATCACTGGCCTTGAGAAGACGTTTGAAACAAAGCTCGATAACAAGTTTAATGAATTGCTCGCGCGTATTCCACCACCACCACCCGCTGCACCTAACGCACCTCTCCAACAACAACAACAACAACGACTACCTCCACGTCGCGAAATAGACCTCCGCCGAGCAAGCCGTGTTCCTCTTGCGTTTGGCCAAACTGTTGGTGCTGCTGTTGATACTTCTGTGGCTCCTGCTGCTGATGCGGAGGAGGATGATTATGTGGGAGATTAGGAGGATGAGGTTGATCAAAATCAGCACTACGTGCAGCCACCTGTACCACCACCAGCAGGTCGACCTCAGGTATATATTCGTAATGGTAGGCCTGCACCACCACCTCAGGTACGAGATGATGTCCATATTCCTAAACTGAAATTGAATATTCCACCATTTGAGGGTAGATATGTTCCTGATATATATCTTACTTGGGAGTTAGAAACTGAACAACGATTTACATGTTTACAATATCCTGAGGAGAGACGAGTTGCTGCTGCTGTTTGTGCTTTCACTAGTTTTGCATGTGTATGGTGGTCTGAACATTGTAGATTATATCCTATTCCAACTACTTGGGCTGCTTTGAAAACTGCTATGCGTACGCGTTGGGTTCCACCATATTATCAACGTGAATTGCTTCAAAAATTGCAGCGTTTAAGACAAGGGAAAAATTCTGTAGAAGAATATTATCAGGAATTACAAACTGGCATGATTAGATGTGGTATTGTTGAGGAGAATGAAGCTATGCTTGCACGTTTTCTGGGTGGATTAAATAGAGAGATTCAGACCATTCTAGACTATAAGGAGTATACTAATATCACTCGTTTATTCCATCTTGCTTGTAAAGCTGAACGTGAAGTGCAGGATCGACAAGCATTGGGGCGAACTAACTTTTCTGCAGGCCGACCTTCATCATGGACACCACGTGCATCTTCTACTTCAACTGCACCAGCACCTCCATCCGGTGCCACCTCCAGCCGTGATACAAGAAAACAGGCACAACCACCATTATCTGCCAAGAGCGCACCTGCGGGGCCTGCACAGCGTTCTTCTTCTTCCATGGCATCAACAGGGCACACAAGTGATATTATTTGTCATCGTTGTAAGGGAGGAGGTCATTATGCGAGAGAATGCAAATCTCCGCGTGTGATGATTGCTACCGCGGATGGTGGATATGAGTCTGCTAGTGACTATGATGAGGAGACTTTGGCTCTTATTACACGTGAAGAACATGGTGGAGATGATTCTGATCATGAGACGCAATACATGGCTCCTGAAGACGCTGACAGGTATGAATGTTTAGTTGCTCAACGTGTTTTGAGTGTGCAGATCACACAAGCTGAGCAAAATCAGAGGCACAATTTGTTCCATACCAAGGGAGTTGTGAAGGAACGTTCTGTGCGCGTCATCATAGACGGAGGGAGCTGCAACAACTTGGCTAGCATGGAGATGGTGGAGAAGCTTTCTCTCACCACAAGACCACATCCACATCCTTACTACATCCAATGGTTCAACAACAGCGGCAAGGTTAAGGTAACACGTACTGTTCGTGTGCATTTTAGTATCTCTACATATGCTGATTATGTTGATTGTGATGTGGTACCTATGCAAGCATGTTCCTTATTACTTGGTAGACCATGGCAATTTGATAAAAATTCTATACACCATGGTAGAAACAATCACTATACTCTTGTTCATAAGGATAAAAATATTACTTTGCTTCCTATGACTCCTGATTCCATTTTGAAAGATGATATTAATAGAGCTAATAAAGCAAAACAGGAGACGAATAAGAGTGAAAATCAGATTGTGGCAAAAGAATTTGAGCAACAAATGAAGCCTAATAATAAACCATCTAGTGTTGCTTCTGAAATTAAATTGAAAAGTGCATGTTTATTTGCCACCAAATCTGATATTGATGAGCTAGATTTCAGCAAATCTGTTTGCTATGCTTTTGTGTGCAAAGAGGCATTATTTTCATTCGAGGACGTGCCTTCCTCTTTGCCTCCTGCTGTCACTAACATTTTGCAGGAGTTCGCTGACGTCTTTCCACAAGACGTGCCACCGGGATTACCGCCTATTCGAGGGATTGAGCATCAGATTGACTTAATTCCCGGTGCTTCACTGCCAAACCGTGCACCATACCGTACCAATCCAGAGGAGACGAAGGAGATTATGCGTCAAGTACAAGAGCTTCTCGACAAAGGTTATATACGCGAATCCCTTAGTCCTTGTGCTGTTCCTATTATTCTAGTGCCGAAAAAGGATGGTACATCACGTATGTGTGTTGATTGTAGAGGCATTAATAATATTACTATTCGTTATCGTCATCCTATTCCTAGGCTAGATGATATGCTTGATGAATTGAGTGGCTCTACAATATTCTCCAAAGTTGATTTGCGTAGTGGATACCATCAAATTCGTATGAAATTGGGAGATGAATGGAAAACAGCATTCAAAACTAAGTTTGGATTATATGAGTGGTTAGTCATGCCTTTTGGGTTAACTAATGCACCTAGTACTTTCATGAGATTAATGAACGAAGTTTTACGTGCTTTCATTGGACGATTTGTGGTAGTTTACTTTGATGACATATTGATTTATAGCAGATCTTTGGAAGAACATTTGGAACATTTACGTGCTGTTTTTATTGCTCTACGTGATGCACGTTTGTTTGGTAACCTTGGGAAGTGCACCTTTTGCACCGACCGAGTATCTTTTCTTGGCTATGTTGTTACTCCACAGGGAATTGAAGTTGATAAAGCCAAGATTGAAGCTATTGAGAGTTGGCCGCAACCCAAAACGGTCACACAAGTGAGGAGTTTTCTTGGCCTCGCTGGATTCTATAGGCGTTTTGTGAGAGATTTCAGCACCATTGCTGCACCTCTCAATGAGCTTACAAAGAAAGATGTGCCTTTTCTTTGGGGTACCGCACAGGAAGAAGCCTTCTCGGTATTGAAAGATAAGTTGACACATGCTCCTTTACTCCAACTTCCTGATTTTAATAAGACTTTTGAGCTTGAATGTGATGCTAGTGGAATTGGATTAGGCGGTGTGTTATTACAAGATGGCAAACCTGTTGCATACTTTTCTGAAAAATTGAGTGGGCCTAGTCTGAATTATTCTACTTATGATAAAGAATTATATGCTCTTGTTCGGACTTTAGAAACATGGCAACATTATTTATGGCCCAAAGAATTTGTTATACATTCTGATCATGAATCTTTGAAACATATTAAAAGTCAAGCTAAACTGAATCGTAGACATGCTAAATGGGTTGAATTCATTGAGACTTTTCCTTATGTCATTAAACACAAGAAGGGAAAAGAAAATGTTATTGCTGATGCATTGTCTCGCCGCTATACTATGCTTTCACAACTTGACTTCAAAATATTTGGTTTGGAGACCATCAAAGATCAATATGTGCATGATGCTGATTTTAAAGATGTAATGCAGAATTGTAAAGAAGGAAGAATGTGGAACAAGTTCGTCGTTAACGATGGATTTGTGTTTCGTGCTAACAAGCTATGCATTCCAGCTAGCTCCGTTCGTCTTTTGTTGTTGCAGGAGGCGCATGGAGGAGGATTAATGGGACACTTTGGCGTGAAGAAGACGGAGGACGTACTTGCTACACATTTCTTTTGGCCAAAGATGAGACGGGATGTTGAGCGTTTTATTGCTCGATGCACTACATGTCAAAAAGCTAAGTCACGACTCAATCCTCATGGTTTATATATGCCTTTGCCTGTACCTAGTGTTCCTTGGGAGGATATATCTATGGACTTTGTTTTAGGTTTACCTCGAACAAAGAAGGGGAGGGATAGCATATTTGTTGTCGTGGATAGATTCTCGAAAATGGCACACTTTATACCATGTCATAAAAGCGATGATGTTGTTAATGTTGCTGATTTGTTCTTTCGTGAAATTATTCGCTTGCATGGTGTGCCAAATACTATTGTTTCAGATTGTGATACTAAATTTCTTAGCCACTTTTGGAGATGTTTATGGGCTAAGTTGGGGACTAAACTGCTTTTTAGTACTACTTGTCACCCCCAAACTGATGGACAAACTGAAGTAGTCAATAGAACGTTGTCTACTATGCTTAGGGCTGTTTTGAAGAATAATAAGAAAATGTGGGAGGAATGCTTGCCTCATATTGAATTTGCTTATAATCGTTCATTGCATTCTACTACTAAGATGTGCCCTTTTGAACTTGTGTATGGTTTCCTACCTCGTGCACCTATCGATTTGTTGCCTCTTCCATCTTCGGAGAAGATTAATTTTGATGCTAAACAACGTGCTGAATTGATTTTAAAAATGCATGAGTTAACTAAGGAAAACATTGAGCGTATGAATGCTGAATATAAACTTGCTGGAGATAAGGGTAGAAAACATGTTGTGTTTGCACCTGGAGATCTTGTTTGGTTACATTTGCGTAAGGATAGATTTCCTGATTTGCGCAAATCAAAGCTAATGCCACGTGCTGATGGTCCCTTTAAGGTGTTAGAGAAAATAAATGATAATGCATATAAACTTGAGCTGCCTGCAGATTTTGGGGTTAGTCCCACTTTTAACATTGCAGATTTGAAGCCTTATTTGGGTGAGGAAGATGAACTTCCGTCGAGGACGACTTCATTTAAAGAAGGGGAGGATGATGAGGACATCAATACAATTGTTACACCCACAGCCCCTGCTGCTATACATACTGGACCAATTACTAGAGCTCGTGCACGCCAACTAAATTACCAGGTACTTTCGTTTCTTGGTAATGATTCTAATGTTCATGAGAATATGATGCTGCCTAAATTGGATACATTTGTTTTGCTTACAAATGAAGGGCCTAGCTTGGAGAAGGATGAACATTGGAGCAAGAACAAGCATGGAGATGATGCCATGCGCAAGGGGAACAAGAACGGAGTTACAAGTGATGATTTCAGGACTTTGAAGCCACCATAATGGGTGCATGAAGCCTTGGATGAAATATACAAGATGCCACTTCATAAATTTCGTCCCGAGGCTATTATAGGTGCTGCGTCACCTTTTTATTGGGCCAGGCCCATGTAATTTCGAAATACATAGGTATAGGCTATTTTTAGAGTCCGTATGTGTGGGGAAACAAGAGATAGGGTTGATTTCGGACCCCTCCACCAAGGGCCACGAAATTCCCGCTCTCTTCCTCCATATATACAGCCCTTAGGGCACCGTTTAGACTTTGGGTTTTGTTTAGATTAAAAGTTCGCCATAGCTGCAACTTCGCGTACTTCGTTTGTGTTCAACAACCAGACAAAGGCGTCACAGAACCCCACCTTGATCAATAAAGCTTTCATCTTATATTCGCAATATCCAGATTGCAATCTTAGTTTCTTGCTTGTTCTTCGTTTGCTCGCAGGAAACAGACCCTCGTGGTCAGGTTGATCATGCTCCGGCATGGTCAATAACCTCTCGGAGTTGGTTTAGCGATTGCTAAGGCGCGACATCCTCGCACGTTCGTAGTCGGATTGTCAAAGTCGACTTCCACCAAAGCGATATCCATCATCTCATCGAAAGACGGGACACCTTTGCCTCTATCATAATGTCATCCAACAAGCATAAATGTAGCATATGATCAAACACATGATCATCCAAGTATCACCCAGACATGAAGTATCTCAAACAAGCAAATAAAGTTCAACCACCAAAGCAAGAGAGAATAAAAGGCAAGACTCTCTCTCTCTCGAACCCTATGATCTATACATTTTTCTCCCCCTTTGGCGACAAGTTACCAAAAAGTTCATAGAAAATGCATAGCACTAGATGGACTCTCAGGCTTGATCTTCAGGTGGTGGTGTAGAGATGGCTCCTTGGACGAAGACTTCGGTAGATGTGGATGGAGCTGGAGGTGTAGGTGCTGGAGCTGGTTGCACTGGAACTGTAGGAGCTGTAGCTGGTGCAGATGAAGTGGCTCTGGTGTTTGTCACTGGCACTGCAGCTGATCTCTGAGCTCTAGGCACTCTGGCAAATGCATCAGTGGTTGTCTTGCCCTTCCTCTCCCGCATATCATCCTGAAGCTGCTCAACAACAGACTGGATCTCAGTTACCTTCACATCCAAGTCATAGAACTTCTGCTCCATGATCCTCTCCAGGCTCTCCTGGTTTTGAGTCAAGGTGGCCAGCCCCTTCTCAATCCTCAGAGTGGATGCAATCAAGTAGCCTAGCTGATCTTGTTTGGTCTTCAGAAAGTACTAAGATGCCTCTTCCATTGTTGGCATCTTGGTAGCCTTGTCTATCATTGCCTTCTCCTTCTTTGCTTGAGCATGCACAGAAGATGGTTCATCTTCATCCATAACCACTTGGTTGTCCTCAAAGTCTGGATAGATAGGGATGTGATCCTTGTCCAACAAGTATGTGCATGTGCCCATCTTGGAGTTGATCAGCTCCTGGATCTGTGGGGCATACCCACAGCTTCTCTTCTGGTCAGCTGCTATCCTCTTTGGGTTGAGATTCCAAAGGTACTTGAGTGGAGGCTCTAGCTTTAGACATGGGAGTTCTCTTTGCAGGTACTTTGGTATTCATACCAGGCTTAATGGCAGCAGCTGTGACGTACTCCTTTTTGAGCACTTTCTTCTTGGAAATGGTCTCATCCTCAACTGCCACATAGTCTTCATCCTCAGATTCTGAGATTTTCTTCTTTCTGGCCCTGGTGGCAGCTTTGGGCAGGTTGCTTGGGGTGCTCCTTCTACTCTCATCAGAGGTGCTAGAGGGACTAGTTCCCTCACTCATCTGAATTTGCTCCTCTTCCCTGTTCTGGCTGTCACTTTGATCAGACATGTTGCAAACACTGACTGCAGACCCTGTGAATAGATATAGATGAGGTAGAGTGGATGAGCATCACAAAATACAGAGGTTTTTGCAAAATAATGATTCAAAAACTTAGTTTTAGTTTTCCACAGAAAGCATTTCAGATCAACTGATTTGCAAACTCGGTGATACCGAAGCAACTTTTGGAACCTAAACTAGTGAACTCGGTCAGACCGAGTCACAGTTCGGTGGCACCGAGACTGCTAGGGTTTCACAAAGTCCTGAACTCGGTCACACCGATTTGCAATTCTCGGTTAGACCGAGAATCACTTGTGCAATGGCCTTAGCCGAATCGGTGGAACCGAGTTCTACAACTCGGTGGGTCCGAGATGGTTTCGGCGGAAACCTAACCCTAAATTTTCAATTCACCTCTAATCTATGGAGTGTTTTGACTGGATAGAATAGTTTCAATTGTGGCAAGATTCATGACGAACACAATGTGCTAGGAATCGGATGGGGATAGCACAGTGATCAAGTCAATACCCTAGTTCAGCGATCAACTCGCTACGGCGACAACGGCGGGGATGATTCCCGTTGACAGCGGCAGAGACCGGCGACTGGAGGCGGCTGGCGACAAGGAGGACGATCCGGAGACCCTGGAGGCAGAGCGAGCTATGCGCGGGCGAAAAGTTTGGATAAAGTTTCCAAATTTTTGCCCGTGGGTATATATAGCCCGACCCTGTCGGTGTGACCGAGGGGAACAACTCGGTGGCACCGAGATGCATAACTATTGACAGTTACAGCAACTCGGTGTGACCGAAAAGTTCAAATCGGTTGCACCGTGATTGAAAACCTAGATCGAATTAGTGATCTCGGTAGGACCGAAATGGAAGAATCGGTCAGACCGAGACGCACAAAGAAGTTTTGGAAGTTTAAGTCTATGACAAATCGGGGACTCCGAGTGCTCCTCACACAGAGTGGTTCGAATCTGACTTGATCAAATTTTGTGATGTAGCATGAATAGAGTTTGAGACATGAAAATCATAGATAGCTAGAGAAGGTTCTTAGGCATTCTTGTCCATCCACTTGGCAAAAGAAAAAAAAGTAACCAATCAATCAAAACAACAAGTGGATGTCCTTGAATGAGTGAAATATGCAACCAACATGCTCACACAATAAAATGGCAAATGAAATATGTGGCAAAGCATGCACAACCAATCCTAGCATCTATCAAACAATTGACAATGACTAGGTCATCTCTATATGAGTATATTGACTTAGGAGTCAAATGAGAACATTTGATCATAGGTCATACTCATCGTTTAAGCTCAAGTGGGGTTACCACTTTTCCATAATGCATTGATGTGTTCACACCATTAGAGTTGCTTTTACTCACTTCTTAGAGTTAAGCTCCCCCTAGATGTGAGATCCCCCCTTAGAGGGATGAACTAACCTTGGGTTTTGTCGATGATGACTTCATGTAGGTGTTGAAGATGTGGATGATCAATGTTGATGTAGATCATTTTGGAGCAATCCTTTGGAGTGAGTTGCACTTTCAATACCTACACGGGTTAGTCCCACAAGGAATAAACAAGGATATCCATAGACATAGAGTGACGCACACACAAGATGATGTCTATGAAAGCATTTGGTTACCTTGTCTCTTGTCTTACCAACAAGAGGGTTTGTGACTCCTTGAACTAGTGCAAGATGTGAAGGTTGATTGCACTTGTTGTTGCCAAAATGATATGAGTGAAGTATGTTGGCGGAGTCACCCTCAAGAACTCTCTAGTTCTTCTTCTTCGGGATCCGCATCATCTTGATGGGAATCCTTGGAGTTTAGTCGTACTTGATGCAGTAGAGCTTGATTTAGTCTTGGGAACCCACTTGACCAAGGCCTTAGGAGCTTCTTCAAATGCATCAATCTCCTCTTGAAGCTTGTCCTTGCCTTTTTGCTTGTGGTCTTGTGGTGGAAGATCATCTTGAGCTTGTGTCCCCTTGAAGGAAGTAGGATCATACTTCTCTTGTTGAGGAACAAACTTCGTCTTGGGGAATTGATCTTCTTCCCACTCAACTCCATTGGCATTGAACTTTTGTTCAAAACCAACACCTTGGTTCTTTCGGTGCCTTCCTTACTTGCGTACAATTTCCTAAAATTGCTTACTCCCGGCAAGGCTCTTGTAAACACCTTTCTCTATAATTCCCTTCAATAAGCTATTTTCTTGCTCAAGTGTAACTTGGCTAAGAGAATCATTAGTGGAATCAAGAGAACTACTAGAAGCAACAACATTTGATTTAGCATGATTATTGTTACTACTAGAGGAAGAATCCTTCTTGCTCTTGTTAATGGACTTGACTTGAGGCATGTAAGTAGATAAGAGTAAAGCTTGGCAATGTAAGAAGAACTTTTCTTACGGAGATCATCACTGATTGCCTTTAAGAACTCATGCTCTTGCTCAAGGTTGAGATTTTCAAAGTGTAACTTCTCATGAGTCCTTAAAAGTTATCGATGATCTTCTAAGATAGTTTCATGAGCTAACTTAAGAGTGTTTAGTTCTTTAGTTAGAAGCTCAATCTTCTTCTTATCATTGTCATTCGTTTTATCTAGATTAGCATCATTAATTGATGTTTCATCATAGTATTCATCACTAGAGTTGTCGACAAGTAAATCATCATCACCTAACAAGTCATCTTCACCACTATTGAAATCAACATACTTGGGGTGTGTTACCTTTGGGCCTTTAGCCATGAAGCATCTTCCAAGTCCTTCATTTGGTGAATCAAATATGTCGTAGGACTTGGTTGACACAAGTGCTAGACTAGCAACACCTTCATCTTGAGTATATTCGGAGTCGGAGTGATAGCTTCTCTCGGAGTGATTGTCGGAGTCGGAGCCGGATACCCATTCACCAACATGAGCTTGATGTCTTTGTTTTGTGTAGCTCCTTGATGACTTGTCCTTCCTTTCCGAATCCTTGCTTCTCCGGGATGTTCTTCGTTCATAACGATCATCTCTACACCTCCTCTCTCTTGGTGGTGATTCTTCTCATCTACTTCTCCTCTTGGGTGATTCTTCTCTTCTTTTGTAGGGTGTCGTACACTCATTGGAATAGTGTCCGGGTCTCCCACAATTGTAGCAATTGCGCTCTCGACTAGAAGATCTTTTGTCATTGTAGGACCTTGACTTGGAGCTTCTTTCTTTGCTTCTATTCTTGTAGAACTTGTTGAAGTTCTTCACCATTAAGCTCAATTCTTCATTGAAGGTTTGTTTCTCACTTGATGATGTAGGGGCTTCACATGAGGCTTTGTAAGCACCACATGACTTGTTGTGAAGTTCCTCCTTATCCTTGAGTGACATCTCATGAGCAACAATTCTTACAATGACTTCCATTGGCTTGAGATCTTTGTAATTTGGCAACATTTGGATCAATGTGCACACGGTATCATATTTTCCGTCCAAAGCTCTTAGGATCTTCTTGATGATGAATTTGTCGGTCATCTCTTCACTTCCTATGCCGGCAATCTCATTTGTGATAAGAGCAAGCCTAGAGTACATTTCAGCGACACCTTCACCATCCTTCATTTTGAACTTGTCAAGTTGACTTTGGAGCACATCCAACTTGGATTCCTTGATGGAGTCGGTACCTTCATGAATATCAATCAAAGTATCCCAAATTTCCTTTGCATTCTCAAGACGGCTGATTTTGTTGAATTATTTGGGGCACAATCCGTTGAAGAGGATATCACAAGCTTGAGCGTTGCATTGCAGCATCTTCAACTCTTCCACGCTAGCTTCACGGTTCGGTTCTCTCCCATCAAAGAATTCACCTTGCAAGTCAATATACACAATAGCCCAAACGGTGGTGTTATGTCCAAGTATATGCATTTTCATCTTATGCTTCCAACTAGCAAAATTAGTACCATCAAAGTAAGGACCTCTACGTTGATAATTTCCCTCGCTAGATGCCATACTCTCCTAGGTTGTGAAACCAAGGCTATGACCACCAAAAGCTATGGAAATCAAAGCATATGGAGACCAAAGCTCTAATACCACTTGTAGGATCGAAAGTATGTCTAGACGGGGGGGTGATTAGACTACTTGACCAAATAAAAACTTGTCCTTTTCCCAATTTTAGTCTTTGGCAGATTTTAGCTATTTTAGCACAAGTCAAGCAATCTTAACACAATTCAAGCAAGCATGCAAAGAGTATATGAGCAGCGGAAAGTAAAGCATGCAACTTGCAAGAATGTAAAGGGAAGGGTTTGGAGGATTCTAACGCAATTGGAGACATGGATGTTTTTGTCATGGTTCTGATAGGTGGTGCTATCGTACATCCACGTTGATGGAGACTTCAACCCACGAAGGGTAACGGTTGCGCGAGTCCACGGAGGGCTCCACCCACGAAGGGTCCACGAAGAAGCAACCTTGTCTATCCCACCACGGCCGTCGCCCACGAAGGACTTGCCTCACTAGAGGTAGATCTTCATGAAGTAGGCGATCTCCTTGCCCTTACAAACTCCTCGGTTCAACTCCACAATCTTGTCGGAGGCTCCCAAGTGACACATAGCCAATCTAGGAGACACCACTCTCCAAGAAGTAACAAATGGTGTGTTGATGATGAACTCCTTGCTCTTGTGCTTCAAATGATAGTCTCCCCAACACTCAACTCTCTCTCACAGGATTTGGATTTGGTGGAAAGAAGATTTGAGTTGAAAGCAACTTGGGGAAGGCTAGAGATCAAGATTCATATGGTAGGAATGGAATATCTTGGCCTCAACGCATGAGTAGGTGGTTCTCTCTCAGAAACAACAAGTTGGAAGTGTAGGTTTGTTCTGATGGCTCTCTCCACGAATGAAGAGGAGGTGGAGGGGTATTTGTAGCCTCCACACAAAATCTAACCGTTACACACAACTTGCCAAACTCGGTGGGACCGAATTGATAAACTCGGTTGGACCGATTCAGCAAATCTAGTGACCGTTAGGATTTTCGGTGGGACCGACATGCAACTCGGTAGGACCGATATGGTTAGGGTTAGGGCATAACGTAATCTCTGTGAGACCGACTACACAAACTCGGTGAGACCGATTTTGGTAATAGGCTTACTAGAGAGTTGGTCAGGTAAACTCGGTGGAACCGATTCGCTCATTTCGGGTGGACCGAAATGTTACGAAAAGGAAACAGGGAGTTTACATTGCAATCTCGGTGGGACCGATCGCTCATCTCGGTGGGACTGAAACGTTACGAAGGAAAATAGAGAGATTACAATCCCATCTCGGTGAGACCGAGATCCCTATCGATGAGACTGATCTGCCTAGGGTTTGTGGCAGTGGCTATGACATCTGAACTCGGTGGCGCCGGATAGAAAGAATCGGTAGGGCCGAGTTTGACTTTTGGTTTAGGTCATATGTGGATGTGAGAAAGTAGTTGAGGGTTTTGGAGCATATCACTAAGCACTATGGAGCAAGAAACTCATTAAGCAACACCTCATCCCTCCTTGATAGTATTGGCTTTTCCTATAGACTCAATGTGATCTTGGATCACTAAAATATAAAATGTAGAGTCTTGAGCTTTTGAGCTTGAGTCAATCCTTTTGTCCTTAGCATTTGAGGGGTCCACTTTTCTCATCCATGCCATGTCATCCATTGAGATTTTCCTGAAATATTTATCTTGGAATAATGTTAGCTCAATGAGTTATATGTTTTTAGGAATTACCAAAACCACCTAGGGATAGTTGCACCTTCACTTGTCCAAGGCTTCTAGATTGAGTATGAGCGACTGGTCGATGGTGGGCACAGCTGCCAGAGGCGAGCGGGAATAAGGCGTGGGCTTCTTCCCCTTTTCCTTTTTCGTTGGCGCCATGGCAATGGGAAGGGGGGAGAACTCAAGATGGATTGGAGGCAGAAGAAGAGGCTCAAGGAAGAAAGAGGAACAGGAAGCACGCGGGCAGCAAGGAGAGTATAGTTGTGTACAGTTTCGTGGCCACCTAGCTAGGCGCATAATGGGGGAGTGTGGGGAAGCGGAGACGCCCACGCCCAATCAACCGCCATGCAGCTCCCAAGGCCGCAGGCTGTTGGGTCCCGCGGCGCTCCGCACTTGCCCCTTCGCTTCTCTGCGAAGCCATGTCCGAGCGTGCCTTGGGCCCGGGGGCTACTGTCGGCGTTCTGGGAACGGGGGTCCCCAGACTTGCTTGCCTGCGGCCTGCGGCGTGGCTCAAGTGGTGGCCCAGTACGGCCCATCTTCATCAACTCAAGCTCAAGACCCTCGCGAGGGGCCAAACCTCGCGGGGCGGACGACGCAAGGCTTCCCCAAGAGCGTCCTCACCAGGCAGGCTCGCAAGGAGGCGGAGAGATCAAGGCAAGGGTACCTCGCGAGGTGCTCGTGACGCAAGGCATGACGATCGAGGCCAGGCGGGCGCCGGCTTGCGCATTGTCCTTGTTTCCTCTTTGGTGCAAAGGGGGCAAGCACAGGCGCGGAGTACCGAGGCACCAAGCAAAGGTTACCATTTCGGTGCAACGAGACCATGACCAGCAGAGCGGCAGGACGGAGGTCATCGTGGAGTCCAAGACGGTGTCACCACCAGTGCCTTTGGCAGCCGAAGACCAACTTTAGTCAGGATAACTTGTACTAGATGTTCCCCTTCAAAATGGCCGTTTTTGGCGCCCTTCCTGCTCAATATTTGGCAAGAGGACCAGGGCCTCTACATGTAGGGATATCCACCACAGTAGAGGGCATGGAGTTCTCATCAGATCCAGAGGCGATCGAACTCACCCAAATAGTTCACCGCACCAACCCAAGAACACCTCTTGCAAGGTTGTTCTTCCTTTGTACTGTTCATCATCAGCCCCTGAGGCAATCCACCACACCACACACTAGAGTAGGGTATTACACCACAACGGTGGCCCGAACTAGTATAAATCTTGTGTCCCTCATGTTGTTCATCGTTTAGCTTAGATTCTCAGCGAGGCATTCTTCACGCGCACCCCAGAGTTCGAACCTTAAGGGTTTTTTCGGAACCCGATATCCGACACGAGCTGCGACAAATTACACTACCATGGATGCAAGAGCGGGCACCACCCCAGTGGATCGCAAGAAGACTACTAAAAGATAAGTCGCGTGCACTGTGATACTGGTTTCGCATCCCGCTTGCCCCAATCTCGCAGTCCCACTTCGGTGGCTTCACTCCCCTTTTCCATTCCTTGGGCGTCTGCTTGCACGCCAAGGGGGGCCTTGTGAGCATCGCGCCTCATGAGCTCTCACCGGACCTCGGGCCGCTCACCTCCTAGCCTTGACCATGGCATCGTGACCTGGCATACTAGTGATGGCAGAAGCCTGCCTGGGGACTGGGTCCCATCGGTGTAGAGCGTCACGCTATCTAAGGGAAAGAAAAGTGTGGAATCGTGCCAAACTGGGATATGCGATTTCATCATAGAATCAAGAAAGCACCGCTGGTACTAAAACACACTTCGGTCCTTACATACCCCACGGGGGTTGGTTCTAATTCCGTGCAGGGAATCAAAAGAAGAAAGGCTACTATCGGGCCATCGAGCGTCACCGACGGTGCTGAGCGGCAGTCGCTGCAACGTGTTGTCGTCACTAGACTCTGGAGATTCGTCGGGCTCAGGAGAATAGCTAGATTCCCAAGAGTCACCGCTGCTGCCGGAGGAGGTGCTCGCGGGAACGGAAGCAAGTATGGCACCCTCGGTTGGGTTCTGTGGGCTCCTTCCCCTGGGGCAGCATTCCTGACGTCGGCCCTCCTCATTTAAGACCTTGAAGAACAAACTAGAGGCGTCATCATATTCGAAGTGAATCGTGAGGGCTCCCTTAGCGTGAGGCTCGGGCAACCTCGCCCCATCCGCGGGTCATGGAGACGTCTCCGGGGGGCACCACCTCAACCTCAGCTCCAGTGTCTAGGCTACAACACCCGGCGTGCTTTAGCCACAGCTCAAGCGGCTCCTTCAAAGGCGAAGAACCTCGGGAGCCGGATCCATGAGTTGGGCGCCATCGCTTCCCACACCATGAACTCGTGCAAGCTTCCCTCAGTGTGAGTCCGTGGCATGGTCGGCAAGGCAATGGCGGCCCGTCCTTCATCGCTGGGGATCGCTCGATGGCGCACGTCCTCATCCCGGGCACGGGCATATAGGGGAAGGGGGAAGCCGGGCGGAGGCCTCGATTGCCAAGGCCTGGTCACCTCTTGTCCCATGCTGGCGTCGTGAGGAAGGCTGAGCCGCTTCTTGGTAGGAGAGGATCATGCCCCTCCCTAGGGGCCTTACCCTTTTCGGCCGCCGAGAACCTCCTGATCGGCGCCATGGGAACAAGACGGAGAGGGAGAAGAAACGGGCAGTGAGAAGACGGAGGAAGAAATGACCAGGGAGGCTCTGCCCCTTCCCCCACATTTATAGCCAAGGAAGGCCAACCGCCGGCCTCCATGACCTCGAGCCATAATGATGTTTTGCATGCAGCATCGACCCGTCAAGTCGAGCAGTTACCGAGGCAGCATGGGGAAGTGGAGATTCCCACATCCCATCAATCGCCATGCGTCATCAAGGCCGCAGGCAGTTAGGGCCCATGGCGCTCCACACTTGTCGTTTGGCTTCGCCTAGAAGCCAAGTCCGAGCGCGCCTTCGGCCCAAGGGCTACTATTAGCATTCTGGATATGGGGTTATCCTGACTTGCCTGCCTGCGGCCCACTGCATGGCTCCATCAACGGCCTGGTACGTCCCAGTTTCAGCATCAACGACCCAAGACCATTGCGAGGGGCCAAGCCTCGCGAGGCGGATGACACCAAGACCCCTGAGGGAATCGGCCTCCTCGGGCTGGCTCCTGAGGGGCGGAGAGTTCTATGCAAGGTGCACCTCATGAGGCTCATCTGACGTGAGCCATGACGACCAAGGACAGTGTAGGATCGAAAGTATGTCTAGAGGGGGGGGGTGATTAGACTACTTGACCAAATAAAAATCTAGCATTTCCCAATTTTAGTTCTTGGCAGATTTTAGCAACTTATTTCAAGTCAAGCATTCAACCTACACATGCAATTCTAAGAGTATAGCAGCGGAATGTAAATCATTGCATATGAAGGTAAAGGGAGGACTTTGGAGGGAGCAAACCCAATGTTGACACAGAGATTTTTGGCGTGGTTCCGATAGGTGGTGCTATCGTACATCCACGTTGACGGAGACTTCAACCCACGAAGGGTAATGGCTACGCGAGTCAACGGAGGGCTCCACCCACGAAGGGTCCACGAAGAAGAAACCTTGTCTATCCCACCATGGCCAGTGCCCACGAAGGACTTGCCTCACTAGGGTAGATCTTCACGAAGTAGGCGATCTCCTTGCCCGTACAAACTCCTTGATTCAAGTCCACAATCTTGATGGAGGCTCCCAAGTGACACCTAAGCAATCTAGGAGACACCACTCTCCAAAAGGTAATAGATGGTGTGTTGATGATGAACTCCTTGCTCTTGTGCTTCAAATGATAGTCTCCCCAACACTCAACTCACTCTCATAGGATTGGATTTGGTGGAAAGATGATTTGTGTGGAAAGCAACTTGGGGAAGGCTAGAGATCAAGATTCATATGGTAGGATTGGAATATCTTGGCCTCAACACATGAGTAGGTGGTTCTTTCTCAGAAAATGAATGCTAGAAGTGTAGGCATGTTCTGATGGCTTTTCTCACGAATGAAGAGAGGGTGGAGGGGTATATATAGCCTCCACACTAAATCTAACCATTACACACAATTCACCAAACTCGGTGGGACCGAATCATAAATCTCGGTCAGAGCAATTTAATTCATAATGTGACCATTAGGCATTTCGGTGGGATCAACATGTCAACTCGATGGGACCGATTTCGTTAGGGTTTGGGCATAATGTAATCTCAGTGAGACCGACTACACAAACTCGGTGGGATCAACTTTGGTAATAAGCTAACCAGAGAGTTGGTCAGGCAAACTCGGTGGGACTGATTCGCTCATCTCGGTGAGACCGAAACATTACGAAGGGGAAACAGAGGGCTTGCATTGCGAACTCGGTGGGACCGATCGCTCATCTCAGTTAGACCGAAATGTTACGAAGGGAAACAGAGAGTTTGCAATCCCATCTTGGTGAGACCGAGATCCCTATCAGTGAGACCAAAGTGACTAGGGTTTCTGGCAGTGGCTATGTCAAATGAACTCAGTGGCACCGAGTTTGACTTTTGGTTTGGGACATATGTGGATATGAGAAAGTGGTTGCGGGTTTTTGGAGCATATCACTTAGCATTTTGAGCACGCAAGCCATTAAGCAACACCTCATCCCCTTTTAATAGTATTGACTTTTCCTATGGACTCAATGTGTTCTTGGATTACTAAAAATAAAATGTAGAGTCTTGAGCTTTAGAGCTTGAGCCAATCGTTTGTCCTTAGCATTTTGAGGGGTCCACATTCCTAATCCATGCCATGCCAATCATTGAACTTTTCTGAGATATTCATCTTGAAATAGTATTAGTTCAATGACCTATATGTTGTTAATCATTACCAAAACCACCCAAGGATAGTTTCACTTTCAGTGTCCCCCTTTTTGGTAATTGATGACAACATATAGATCAAAGCTTCGACAAATGATAATAAGATTGAAATACATCATCGCTTTGAGAAGTATGTGATAAGCAAGAGCTCACCCTAAATTTGTGCATTATTTAAGATTTTCTTTTGTATGCAAATGCACAATCGATTAGTATCATGGGTTACTCTTCAATATCACATACATATTGGTGGAGCGCTCAAAATGATAGCAATTAAAAGCATGCACTCATCACCAAGCAAAGTGAATGATCATATATGGATATAAGAGATAATATCATCCAGGCACACATTAGAGTAGCATATGACAAAACACATGATCATACAAGTATCTCACATAAGGACATAAGGTATCAATCAAGCACACAATAAAGTTCAACCAAACAAAGTGCAAGACAGACAAAAAGCAACACTCTCTCTCGAAGCCTATGATCTATACATATTTCTCACACTTTCGCAACAAGTTACCAAGAAGTTCAAATATGCACAGTGCTATGCGTCTCTCAGGCTTGATCTCTATGAGGTGGTGTAGAGATGACTCCAAGGACGAAAGCTTCTGTCGATGTAGTTGGAGCTGATGGAGTGGCTACTGGAGGTGGCACTGAAGCTGTAGCTACTGGTGTAGATGTGGTAGCTCTAGTATCTCGTACAGGCACTACAGCTAACCTCTGACCTCTTGGCACTCGCTGAAAAGCTTCTGTAATTGCCTTCCCTTTCTTCTCCTCAACATCCTCCTGAAGTTTCTCAACTACTGTTTTCATCTCAGTCACTTTCAGATCAAGATCATAGAATTTTTGTTCAATGATCCTCTCCAAACTCTCCTGATTCTGAGTCAGGATGGCCAAGCCCTTCTTAATCCAAAAAGTTGCTTGGATCACATATCCAAGTTGATCTTGTTTGCTCTTCAAGAACACTTGAAATGTCTCTTCAGCACTTGGCATCCTTGCAGCTTTTTCTGCCTTTGCCTTTGCTCTCTTCTCTTGTGCTTGCACTGATGAAGGTTCATTCTTTTCCATCACAACTATGTTGTCTTCAAATTCTGGCTTGAGATGTAAGTGCTACTTGTCCAACAAGTAAGTGCATGTGCCCATCTTTGAGTTGATGAGCACCTGAACGTGTGGAGTATACCCACAAGACCTTTTCTGGTCAGCAGCCATCCTTTTGATTGTCTCTACAATCAGACTCATGACCTTGAATTTTTGAGGGACATAAAAAATGTGCAGCAATTTGATTGAATGTCCTCTTATCATCCTATGATCTCCAGATTTGGGCAATAGAGTATGCCTTAAGATTGTGTTGATAGTAGGCAGACCAGACAACAAGTACTTCACTGAGCCCAACTTATGAGTTTCCAGGGCATCATCAGGAATTTCCTTGTACATACTTGCCATGGAGTTGTTCTCTTTCTTCTTCTTGGCATACACTTCCAAATCATCCTCATGGTCTTTTGGATCATTGATCAACTTTTCCCATTCATCAACAGTTGACTGGTACCTTGTACCTTCAGACAGCCATACTATCCTTCCTTCTGGATAGAAATGAGTACCGGAGTAGAATTACATGATTAGCTCATCATTCCATTTGGTGAGCTTCTGTCCAACAAACTTGTCAACTCCAAAAGCTTTGAAGCTATCATATACACCTGGAAAGTGATCTTCATTCTCTTTGATATATTCCCAATCAACCCATCTCATGTCACAGACAATTGGCTTCTTGTCAAGAAAAATAGTCTCGTAGAAGTCTTATTGTTCTTTTGTGTAGAACCTATAGTCCACAGCAGTTCTCCTTCTCATAGCATAAGGATCATTCTTCCTCCAAAGTCTTAGACCTGCATCCTTTCTGATGTTCATGTCCTCTGCCACTAGATGAGTGTCACTGTGGTTTGGAATCTTTGGTTTGAGCTTTCTGAGCACTTGGGCTTTAGCATCTTCTTCTTCAACTTCAGGCAATAGAGCGTTGTTCTTCTCTTGAGCTGGGATGTTACTGGTGCTTATCTTAGGTGCAGACTTGGTGGTTTGAATAGCAGCTTCGGGGGCAGGTTTGGGTTTAGAAGCAACCCCTGACTTGATTGCATCTCCCATAAGCTTTTGAGACTTGGGTCCTGGTGCAGCATCCTCTTCCTCTTCCTCTGAATCTCTTACCATAGTTGACATTCCAAGAACTTTTGCAGTTGTGGTTCTTGCCCTCTTCTTCTTCTTGCCATCTCCAACTGCCTCACCATCATATGATTCTATTGTGAATTTCATGGTTTCTCCTGTGGCAACTTTCCTTGGCTTGGTTGTTGGCACTCTCCTTGAAGGTGCCTTCCTGTTCATTCCAGGCTTTGTTGTAGCAGCAGTGCCATACTCCTTCTTCAACAATTTTTTCTTTGAGGTGGCCTCATCCTCAACAGCAACATAATGCTCATCCTCAGAGTCTGAGGTTCTCTTCTTCCTTGTTCTAGTGGCTGCCTTGGGTAAGTTACTTGGAGTGCTCATGCTGCCCTCATCATAGCTGCTTGAGGTACTAGTGCCCTCACTCATTTGCACTTGCTCCTCAGATTTGTTCTTGCTATCACTCTGGTCAGACATCTTGGCAGGCAAACGGACAGCAATCCCTATGAATATATATAGATGAGGTAGAGTGGATGAGCATCACAAAGTGTAGAGATTTTGCAAAACAAATGAGTCAAAAACTTAGTTTTAGTTCTCTACTGAAATAATTTCGGAGCTACCGAATAGATAAACTCGGTGATATCGAAGCAACTTTTGGAACCTAAACTAGTGAACTCGGTCAGACCGAGTCACAGTTCGGTGGCACAGAGATTGCTAGGGTTTCACAGAGAATTGAACTCGGTCACACCGATTTGTAGTTTTCGGTCAGACACAAAAGCGCATATGCAATAACCTAAGCCAAAAATCGGTGAGACCGATTTCTACCATTCGGTCGGTCCGAGATGAGTTCAGCGGAGAGCTAACCCTAAATTTTCGAATCAAACTTAACCTAAGGAAGTTTCCTCTGGATAGATTGATTTCATATGTGGCAATGATCATGGCATTGACCTTGTGCTAAGAATCAGAGGTAAAAAGAAAGCACAAGGGGTCGAACTCATACTGTTGAGGATATGACTACTAGGTGTAAACCGCCCAGGAGGGGCCGGATTACACTCACAAGGAGTCCTGTACAAGAGCCCGTGAAGATGAAGGATATGGCGCTTTAACTATGGAGGATTAAAGGCCCAGAGCCTAATGGCGGATTAGGGCCCATAGTAATAAACCGCCATAGATATATAACTTGTGTTGTAAGTTAGGGAAAGGAATAGACCGAGCCGGACACTTGTATGAGCCGGCCTCGGGATTCTATAAACCGGTCGGGCGTCAACCTGTGTATATAAAGGGACGACCCGATGGCAGTTCAAGGACAAGAAACAACAGCTCGAGAGATAGGTAAAGCAGATTCGCTCCCTGCTCATCGAGATCAATCAATCCCACAAACAACTAGATCATAGGCTTTTACCTTCACCGCAAGGGACCGAACCAGTATAAACTTCCCATGTCCTTGTTCCGGTTTAACCCCTTTAAGCTAACCTCGTTGCGATGGCTCCACGACTAAGTACTTCCACTAGGACATCTGACGTGTTAATTCCATGACAGTTGGCGCCCGCCGTGGGGCTATCGCACGATGGTTTGGAGTTCTTAAAGGACAACTTTGAAGGACTCAAGGGATACGCGGTTGGCCGGATGACCAAGATTCGTCGCGGCAAGCTCTACATCGACGACGTAGGATGGGGCCCCGAGGCCAGCTCAATTGAGTATGGGTACCAGGTCCCCTTTGGTGGAATTCACGTTTTCACCGGCAAGATCGGCGAACCGGGCCCTGAGCCGGACATCTTCACCGACCTCGTCAAGACGGCTCAGCGTGCGAGCCCTGCCCGGGTTTAGCCTGCCATGAAGCGTGCATTCTTAGGGTTCATCCATGGTGCGGGATCTGAACCGGTGTCCGATGGTGAGACGGTCATCTACTCAGATGGCGAATCATCCACTAGCGAAACCGAGTCACTGTACCAATTGCAAGACGGCCGGATTGGGGGCTGTTCCGATGGCGACAATATTCTGGACCCCTTTGAACCGCCGAACCGGGTTGCTATCTTCATGGTCGGTACGCAGCCCACCTTGCAATCTTCATCTGCAGCAGCAATGATTTCCGGATTGGCAGCTGGGGCAGGAGGCCTGCGCACCGGCCGGCTCAAGTTCTTGCCGGTTTGTTGCATGCTTTGACAACATTGTTGACCACGGCAGTCACCCCGGAGACCCAGGATCAGCAGAATGCGGAGGTTACAAAACTGAAGGACCAGATAGCTCAGGCCAAGGAGGACTTGGCGGCTGAGGAAGCTAGGGTGACTGAAGAGCGGGCCACTTTAGATGCCTAGTCACAGCAGATCCAGGCGCAGAATTACCAGCTTATGTCAGATCAGAACGCATCAAACGAAGTGCTGCAGAGGAAGTACCGGTGTTGTCTATCGCTACTTTGCGAAGGAATGAATCTCTTCAATACACCGGGAGCCGGGCCAAGTAATCCGGCAGCATTTAACCGGACCGAGGCACCCGGGACTGGAGCTTCGGATCAGCCATGGGTGATGGACCCACCTTGATGGACGGACAACCCGCCGCAATATGTACCAACGCTGCCAGGTCACTTCTCTAGCCCTTTGGATAACATGATTGTTGCAACGTCGCGTTTGGCAACTATTCCGATGGAGGGTGACTCACTGGCGGCGGTTGAGACACGATGGGCCAGGGATCTTCTTCAAACCTCTGTTGTGCAGCAGCAGGCTTATTCCTACAGTCGAGGCAGAATACATTCAACCCCCCGTCCGAGCAAGAGTTACAGCGGGCACAAGGATGAATTGGCTGTGTCAAGCAGTGTGCGGTGCTGTGACGCCCCTCGAGGGCCTAATCGGGCGCACGGCGGTATGAATGCTCAGTATGTGGTGAACAACGGCAGAGCACGACGAGAGGCAGAGTTAGCAGCACAATTGGCAGCGCAGTATGCAAATCAACCTGCTCCAGTTCAGCCAGCGGCATCAGTTGAATATGGATTGGCTTTTAGCTCTTGGGGGTACCGTGCCTCACCCCAGCTCTGCGTAATGTGCGGCTGCCCAAGGATTTCAAGGGTCCATGTAAAGTACCTAATTATACCGCCGATCAACCCCCCGAGGCGTGGGTTGAAAGTTATGAGATGGCAATGGAGATGCTGGATGTGGATGAAGCGGCATGTGCAAAATACTTCACCATAATGTTAGACGAAACGGCTCGTACCTGGCTAAAGAGCCTGCCGGTTAACTCGATCAGTTCATGGGACGAGTTGAAGGCCTGTTTTATAGCAAACTGCAAGGATACGTGCAAACAACCCATGTCCATTGTGGATCTGGCTGCTTGTGTCCAAGGAGAGAACAAATCAACAACTCGTTGGGTGCGCCGGGTTTCAAAAATCATGCACTCATCGGGCCGCATCAATGCTGATACAGCAATCGTGACATTGGAGGGTAAATGCCGGTTTAAGTCACTGAAGATGAAGTTGGGATGGCTCAAGTGCCACTGCAACGATATGGGAACACTCATGGCAGCTCTGGTTAAATATGTTGATTCTAATAATACCAAGGATCCTGATTTTGACGAAGAGAAGCCAGAGAAGGGAAAGAAGAATACCGGCACAAAGGGACACCATAACCAGGCGAGCCACGGGAATAATGGTAAGCGTAAGGCGGACAATTCGGATTTTGTAGCTAACACCAATATGCAGGGCAATGTGCAGCCTCGTAAGGGTAAACCGCTCCAGCGCGATGGAGGCATGAATGTGGAGCGCCTGTTAAACCAGCCCTGCCCAAAGCACGGGACGAAGGAGGTTCCGACCACGCACCTCTGGAAGGATTGTTTCATTATGAGAGAATTCAAAAACTCTGATCTCTTCCGGTATGATCAGGGTCCATCTGGCGGTTCAGGTCCAGGGTTTCACGGGCCGGGTTACGGTGGAGGCGGTTCAAACTCAGGATTTCAGGGTAATCAGGGCAACCAGAACAACCAAGGTGGTCACAATCAGTAGAGTAATCAGGGGAATCAACAGCAGTCGAGTTATCAGAGCATCCCGAAGCAGTTAAATGGAGGACAATACCATGTCTTCACTACTATTCGATGCAAGCGCGATCAGAAGCTCCATAAAACGGTAGTAAACTCTGTTGAACCGGCAGTGCCCCGCTATCTGCGCTGGTCTGAACAGCCTATTGTTTGGAGTCAGGAGGATCATCCGCCCCGGGTTGATAATCCTGGCCATCTAGCTTTGGTGGTTGCACCGCAGGTTGGAGGTTATAAGTTCACCAAGGTGCTCATGGACGAAGGGAGCAGTATCAATATCTTGTATTCTGAAACCTTCTGGCATATGGGCTTAATAGATAAGCATCTTAAACCGTCAAACACCATTTTTCACGGTGTGGTGCCTGGTAAATCGGCTTACCCGGTCGGTAAGATAGCTCTGGAGGTGGTTTTTGGAGATGATCATGATTCAAGATCCAAGACGGTGACCTTTGAAGTGGTTAAAATCAGAAGTCCGTACCATGCCTTGTTTGGACAGCTGGTTTATGCTAAATTCATGGCAAGGCCGTGTTATGTTTATCTACAGCTCAAGATGCCAGGTCATAAGGGGACCATCACGATTCACGGTAGCAGCAAGATTGCTCTGGAGTGCGAGGAAGGTGATGCGACTTATGCTGAGTCGGTTTGTGTAACGGAG
Organism: Triticum aestivum; assembly: GCF_018294505.1. Classification (NCBI taxonomy): domain Eukaryota; kingdom Viridiplantae; phylum Streptophyta; class Magnoliopsida; order Poales; family Poaceae; genus Triticum; species Triticum aestivum. The sequence goes on from NC_057795.1 coordinate 254,052,385, forward strand.
GAATTGAAGTTCTATAAGGACAATGTTGATCCGGCAGACATGACTTCTCTGAAGAAGCCTACTACAGAGCATGATCTGGCTTTGAAGTTCAAATCGGCTGATGAGACTAAATTGGTTGATTTTGTTCCTGGCGATTCATCCAAGCAGTTCAGCATCAGCGTCAACTTGGATCTGAACTAGGAAGGTGCGCTCATCAAGTTCATCCGTGAGAACTGGGACATCTTTGCATGGAAACCGTCTAACATGCTAGGTGTACCGAGGGAACTCACTGAGCACACTCTCAATATTGATACGAAATTCAAACCGACCAGACAGTTTCTTCGCCGTTTTAATGAAGAGAGGCGCAAGGCCATTGGTGAAGAGGTAGCCCGACTATTGGCAGCAGGGTTTATTGTGGAGGTGTTTCACCCCAAGTGGTTGGCTAATCCGATGCTGGTACTTAAGAAAAACGGCACTTGGCGTATGTGTGTGGATTACACAGATTTGAAAAAAGCTTGCCCAGCTGATCCCTTTGCCCTCCCTCGTATTGATCAAATCCTTGATGCTACGGCGGGTTGTGAGCATTTGAGTTTCTTGGATGCTTATTCTGGTTATCATCAGATCAAGATGGCACTTAAGGACCAGGAAAAGACAGCTTTCATCACTCCCTTTGGAGCCTTCTGTTATGTGTCTATGCCTTTTGGGCTCAAGAGTGCCCAGGCAACTTACCAGCGCTGTGTGCAGAATTGTCATCATACTCAGATTGGGCGCAATGTTCATGCTTATGTGGATGATATTGTGGTAAAATCCAGGAAAAATGAGACATTGATAGATGACCTCAAGGAGACCTTTGACAATCTTCGGGTTTATAAGATGATGCTCAATCCGGACAAGTGCGTCTTCGGTGTTCCGGCAGGCAAGCTCTTAGGTTTTCTGGTATCTAACAGGGGTATTGAGGCTAATCCGGAAAATATTAAAGCTATTACGTCTCTCGCTAAACCGGTGTGTATCAATGAGGTTCAACGTCTGGCGGGTCGTATTGCGGCTTTGAGCCAGTTTATCAGTAGGTTGGGAGAGAAGGCGATACCTCTGTATCAGATGTTGAAGAAGACAGACAATTTTGTCTGGAATGATGCTGCTGATGCGGCGTTTGAGGACTTAAAGAAGCAGTTGGTTGAACCGCCAGTTCTTGCTGCTCCAGTTGATAAGGAGCCACTGTTGTTATACGTGGCTGCTATTGCCCGGGCTGTCAGCGTAGCTATTGTGGTGGAGCGCAAGGAGGCTGGGAAGGAATACCCGATTCAAAGGCCAGTTTATTATATCAGCGAAGTGCTCATTGAGTCAAAGAAAAGATATCTGCATTGGCAGAAGCTGGTGTATGGGGTTTTCATGGCAAGTCGGAAGCTTAAACAGTACTTTCAAGGCCATCCCATCACAGTGGTCAGTTTTGCTCCTTTGGGGCATATAATCCAGAACAGGGAGGCAACTGGCCGGGTTGCTAAGTGGGCTATTGAGCTTGGACCACATGGTTTGAAGTATATGCCTCGAACAGCTATCAAGTCCCAGGCCCTTGTGGATTTCATCAATGATTGGATAGAGTTGCAAGCACCAGAAGAAAAACCGGACATCACATATTAGGCTATCCACTTCGATGGGTCCAGGAAAAAAAAGGGCTCGGGGGCTGGAGTTGTCCTTACTTCCCCCCGAGGTGATAAAATTCAATGTATTCTTTGCTTAATGTTTCCTTGTACTAACAATGCAGCTGAGTACGAGGCTTTACTCCATGGTCTTCGAGTGGCTAAGGAAATGAACTTAAGCCGGGTATGATGCTTTGGGGACTCCGATCTGGTGGCCCAGCAAGTTTCAGGTACTTGGGATTCCAAGGATCCACTCATGGTGGCTTACCAATGAGAGGTGGATATTGTCGCTGGTCATTTCAAGGGTTATCAAGTGGAGCACATTGATCGGCGCAAAAACGAGGCAGCCGATGCTTTAAGCCGGCTGGGATCTCAGCGTAAACCGGTGCCGCCCAATACCTTTCTGGATGTCTTGCAAAACCCCTCGGTTTAGTTGCCTACAGAGGAGGACCTCGCTATTCCTGATCCGGAGGCACAATTGGTGGCCGCTTTAGACATTATTCCGGATTGGACGGTTCCATACTTGGCGTATATGAACCGGGCGAGTTGCCAGAAGATGCAGTCTTGGCCAGGCAGATAATCCGGCGATCCAAGTCCACGGTTATTCACAATGGTGAGTTACACCATTGCAGTGTCTCCGGCGTGTTCCAGCGCTGTGTTTCTCCTGAGGAAGGCCGTGAGATTCTACGTGAGATCCACGAAGGGGACTGTGGTCATCACACCGGTTCAAAATCCTTGGTTTCTAAAGCTTTTCGTCATGGCTTCTATTGGCTGACTGCTCATGCTGATGCTGAGGACTTGGTGAGGCGGTGTGATGGTTGTCAGATATTCTCACGACGAGCTCATGTTCCGGCTCAGGAGCTACGAATGATTCTAATCACTTGGCCGTTTTCTACTTGGGGGATTCATATGGTAGGACCTTTCAAGCGATCCAAAGATAAGAAGACCCACCTGTTGGTGGCGGTTGACAAGTTTACTAAATGGGTTGAAGCGGAGCTAGTAAGCAAGTGTGATGCAACCACGGTGGTTCAATTCATTAAGAAGGTGATCTTCCGCTTTGGTTTTCCACACAGTATCATCACAGATAATGGCACGAACCTCTCTAAAGGCGAGATGGAGGATTTTTGTCAAAGAGAACACATCCGGCTTGATGTGTCATCTGTGGCTCACCCCCAGTCTAATGGTCAAGCTGAGAGAGCTAATCAGGAAATCTTGAAGGGTATCAAGCCCCGGCTTATGGTTCCTTTGAAGAGGACGCCGGGTTGTTGGGTGAAGGAATTACCATCTGTGTTATGGAGCATAAACACCACCCCGAATCGATCTACAGGTTATACACCATTCTTCATGATTTACGGGGCAGAGGCGGTACTCCCAAGTGATATTCGTCATGACTCACCCCGGGTTTGCCAATTATGTTGAAGCGGACAAGGAGCAAGCACGTCAAGAAGCACTGGACCTGTTAGATGAAAAATGGGACATGGTGTTGGCTCGTTCGGCGATTTATCAGCAAGACCTGCGGCGCTATCACAGCCGCCGGGTTAAAACAAGAACCTTTCAAGAAGGCGACTTAGTGCTCCAGCTCATCCATGATCAGACCGATATGCACAAGTTATCCCCACCTTGGGAAGGACCCTTTGTGGTCAGCAAGAGTCTGCACAACGGATCATACTACCTCATCGATGTTCGAGAGCACAAAACTCAAGCAAATCGGAGGAGGAGACCCGTCGGCCGTGGAATATCGCTCATCTACAGACTTACTACACCTGAGCCATAGGCTCTCATTATGTACATATTTCGACAATATATTATGAACAATATAATAAACCGGCATCCTTGCTACAAGCAGGGCCTCTACCGTTTCTTCCAATATTTCTTGGTTACAAGGGGGCTTCTGCTTATACAACGATGTCCTATTTGTTCATTAAACTGGCTATCATGCCACAACAAAGCTTGGGAGCTTCACACCCAAGGGTCCAAAGAGAGTATTGTTGCTAAAGCACAACTCAAACATAGGCACCCATTGAGCACATCTCACAAAGTTACTTGGGGGCTCTTTGTGCAAAGCAACAAAGAGTTTGAAAGGACCCTTGTAATAGGCTATCAAGCCACGGCTTGGAAGCCTGGTGTATTCACCTAAAACCCCGGGTTAACCTACCTTCATCAAGTAAGCCACTCCTGTCCAGGTACTCCTGGTATGACCTGCCGAACGTTTGACAAGTCAATCTTATACAGACCCTAAACTTGTCAAAGTTAAAACGACGATTGGTTAATTGGAGGCCCATCTTGAAAGGCTTTGTCAAATGGTTTAACTCAGCGGCCTGGCAGCCCATAAAAAGCCTCGAATTTGGGCCTGGCAGCCCTTGAAAAGCCTCGACTACAAAGTTTTATTTGATTTTGTTTTCACAAAGTTTTATCTCCCTTGATAAGGTTTTGAGTTAAACCGGCATCTCTTGACCCGGTCTGATTATAAGTCATTACATCACCCGGTATTTCTTAACCCGCCGTAGCTTTCAACTATCAGTTGCTAGCACATAATCAATTACGAACCGACGTTTGTTAGCCCGGTCTGGCATCGACTATAACTCGTCAGGATGATCATCCGGTGTTTATCGTGATCCGACATGGTTTATTATGCACCAGTACAACATGGTGGGAGTTATCAATACTCGAGATTTGGGTTATCACCCTTACTACGCAAGTTGGTAAACCAACGATGTTATTCAATATCACGGGTATGATATATTTCATATTTCATTGTTTTATAGCCTTGGTTATAAAAACTCTAGTTCTATATTGGGTATCATAACCCGTCCGGTGGTAAACCGCCAGGGCACATGTAAGTTTCTCAAATGCAGAAGGCAGGATTTTATGAAAGTACTCAAGCATATGAGTAAGCATAGCAACAATCATGACGGATTACACAGTGTCATGTAGCAGTGCACGATGGTAGAAGATCAAAGTATTTCAACTATCCTATTACAAGGCGCTTTGATGCCCAAAAGAATAATTGTTTGTTGCCTATAACACAATCTACAGAGATAAAGCTGGCTGCCGGATTATGATTCGTCACCAGGTTGATGTGAAGTCGATGGATCATCTCGCGTCGATTCACCCTCCTCCTCCCCACCCAGTGGCTGGAAGTCAATGTTGGCCCAATCAATCCCGGTTAAAGCTTGGAAGACAGCTTTGTCACTTATAAGATGGTACGGTTCAACGTCGGGGGCATAAGTGTGCTTACGGATTGGCGGGATAAGACTTTGCGCTTCTTTCACAGCTACATCAACCCGTTTGTTTGGACCAATGGACGGACAAGTCAACTTCTTCGGCCAATTGGCTTGCCAGCGGGTGCATCTCCTTTGTCAAGGCTTTGAGGGCTTCATTGTCAAATTCTGACCCATCTTCTTGTTGGCCGGGATAGCCCTTTGTGATATCTGCCGGATCAAGATTAGCTATCCAAGCTTTGGCCCGAGTCATTGCTGTTAAAGCGCCATCCCTTGCAGCAGATCACTTTACCTCTTCTATCTGGGCAGGTGTCATAGATAATTTGGCCAGCGTATTCTTGATCAAGGTTGGCGCCAGTTTATTGTATGTGGTCGCACAGATGACTCGTTGAGTACCAGTATACAGTTGTTCTGTCAAAGTATAGGCTGCTTTCAACTTCATCTGCATATCAGAACCCAGATGAGCAAGACGACTACCTGCAACGGTTTAAGAATTTGCTGTTAAACCGGCAACTTCAAAGATGTTTAAGAAAGGTTCTTGCAAAGAGTACTTACCAAATATTGTAGAAGTCATAGCATTGACTTGACGCTTTAACCCAGTTAGCTATTCCGCCACCGGTTTAAGAGCCGCCTCAGCATTCTCAGCCCGCTTTAACAGAGTGGCTTTCTTGGTTTCCCAGTCTGCCTGCTCGCTTTTGAAACCATCCTTTAATTGCTCCATGGCAGTTAAAGCACCCTTCAATTCATCTTTGGCCTTGGAGGTTTCTGCTTGCTAGGACTTGATATTTTCTTGAAGATCGGCAATTTGGGAATCTTTGTTGCTCAAGTCAGCCTGCAAAAGAGAGATGATGAAGATGTTAATATTTTTCTCAAAGTCCCAAGCACATAATAAGTTATACACTTGGCACTTGGGGGCTAATGCGGATTGCTTCTTTTTTTACTGTTATTTGAAGTCCCAAGGCTCAATACAAGTATTAATCTTGGCACTTGGGGGCTAATGCGTAATTGATCAGAAAAATCAAAGGTGAAGGAATTCAACAAGGACAAGTTTTGCAACAGAAAGTCCCGGTTCATCTTGAAGAGATAAACCGGCCCTTGGGGGCTACATAGTTGAAGTCTTTTTATCCAAAGTCCCGGTTCATCTTGAAGAGATAAACCGGCCCTTGGGGGCTACACAGTTGAAGTCTTTTTATCCAAAGTCCTGGTTCGTCTTGAAGAGATAAGCGGCCCTTGGGGGCTACAATGGAGTTGCTACACAGTACAAAGAAAGCTTTATAAAATGTTTGGATAGAAGTTACCTCATAGCGCTCCTTCATCAAGTTGACTAAATCAGCCTCATAATCACGACTTGTATACAGGTGGTTTAAGTATCCAGAATGGATGTCTTGAGCACTGAGATGAGCATAACTTGACAAGTCAGTTTTCCACATGCCTTTGTCCATAGCAATAAATTCCTCCTTGGCACTGTGTTTTCATAAAGCGATAGGGTCGCCAGGAGTATTGTGGCCGAAACCGGTAATCACCACATCATCAGTCTTGCCATCAACAATCTCATCTGTGTTGGACGGTTTGGCAGCGGCTCTTGCTGGACTTGGGGGATTAGCAGCTGGACTTTGTGAATCAGCATCTAGGCTTGGCGGATCAACATGAGGACTAGCCGGATTAACTTCTGGCAGATGAACGTAAGTGTCCTGACGTTGTGGCACAGGATCATCCGTAGCAATATCAGCGTCTCCACCAGCACCTTCTGAGGTCCTCTCCGGTTCAAACTCCTCAGTGGGAGCACTCAGGTTTGCTTTTTTGCTGAGTCGGGCTTTGGCACTGCAACATAGCAAACCGAGGTTAATATGGTAAACTGGTGCAAGAAAGCAAAGCTAAAATTATTGTACTTACCCAGGGACGGTCTTGAGGGGAGGCATTTGTGTGGTTGATGAGTCGCCAGAGGATGAATTGGAAGTTACCTGATAATTCGAGTCAAACGGATTAAGAGGGTATCAGAAGCAACCCGCCAAGGGATAAGATTTGTTAGAATTACAAGAGACCTCTGCACGGCGCTTACGGAGTGGGGTGACTGGTAAACCGGAGGAAGTGACTTGCTGGCCACTGTGCCAGGTTGTGCTATGAGCTTTAGGGTGTTGTATCTTCAAAGAAAATTGTGGATCCAAATGAGTGAGAGGATGTGAACGTTTCACTTTCCAGACTGCGTGACGGAGTTTTCATACTGGCACAAGATCGGAATTGGAGGAAAGGGAGATTACCTCTACGTGGTCACCACGGCTGGCTACCGCATCATCCTGATAATGGTCATTGTCAATAAGATGTATGAAAAATGAACCAAGGGAGTCAAGTTCTACCTCTGGTTTTCTTCTTTGTTAGCCTCTTTGTGGCCTTGCTTTTGGCACGAGGAGCTCTCACCGGTTTGTCTTGAGGTTTTTCCGGTTTGTCTTGAGTTTTCCTCTTCCAGAATGGATCTTTGTCTTGTAAGAATAAACAAAAGGCTATTAGAAAATGTCAAAAGGGAGACAGATTAAAAAGCAGAAAGATAAAGTCTTATAGCTGGCGGTTTGTTGGAGGCATAAAAGGGACGCAGCCCAGTCTTGATGCACTCAGATATCGGTTCATCTAGCATCTTTTTGACAGACTCAGTGATCTCATCATCATTCATCCGTATTTCAGTATGCTGTTGAGGATCTTTGACATCCGCAGTATATTCATGCATTAATCTGGTGCGACGGCTTAAGGGCAGGATACCCCATGAAACCCAGCAACGGACAAGGTCAATACGGGTTAAACCGTTTGCTAGAAGAGCACGGAGCTTAGCAAGCTGTGGTGCATATGTTTGTCGTTCTCTGGCAGTAAGCCGCTGAGGCAGTGGATGTTCATTGTTGAGTCGGTAAGCACGATTACTCGGCAGAGGATTTTCATCAGCAGGAGTAGTGTTCCGACAGTAGAACCACGTCTGATTCCAATCCTTGGGGTGGCTGTGATGTTTGGCATGAGGAAAATTGACTTCTTTCCTTTTTTGAATCGACACTCCGCCAAGTTCAGTATTGGGGCCGTCAGAAAATTCAGTATGGCGGTTCAAGTGGAAGAAATCTCTAAAAAGTTCAACAGTCGGTTCTTCTTGCAGATAAACTTCACAGAACACTTGAACATTGCAAATGTTGGACACAGAGTTCGGTCCAATGTCTTGAGGGTGGAGTTGGAAATTGGCAAGTACATCATGGAATTTTTTGATCCGGGAGGGCTAAACCCTTGGTCCAAATGCTACATAAACACAACTACCTCTCCATCTTGAGGCTCAGGAGGATTTTCAGTACCCAGGACTCTCCAATGAATGACCTCCTTCTTTGCCAAAGCGCCAGTTACAACATATCTAGTAAGTTTCTCTTCTGTGATCCGGGAAGGAACCCAATTGCAAGAAGAGAATTGTTTGGCCATTTTTGATGACAAATTGTAAAGGAAGTTCAAACGCCGGTTCATGGTTCAAGGTTGATATGCATAAACCGATGTCAAACCGGGGAATTTGATTAAAGCGCGTGTGCCCATTAAGCCGGATACTGATGTTCAAGTAAAGATGGCGGTTTACGTGAGGGCTAATGGTACCTGGCGGATTATCATTTTTTACAGGTTAAACCGCCTACAGTGGTATGGAGGAAAACAAATCTAAAAATTGCTAAGTGCTACGCAAACAGGTTTCGCAAGCCAAGGTTATCATTATGGATCTAGCGCACTTCAGGAAAAGAAAAACTATCAAAGATTTAAAATGGCAACAACAGCATAGCAAGGGTTCAGATGGGATCTGATTTATGAAGGATGGGATATTATGGCGAGGCAAAATAAAACTATAGCTTCGGCCGGAGAGGAGAGATATCAAGTTTATCTAGACTTGATGGGACAGCAAGGAAAGGAAAAAGAACAACGATGAACACTGATGAACACCGTCGCAGGTATGGAACCCTAATGCTGATCTAGGGTTGAAGAAGGAAGGCTTATTGGCTTCGCAAGATCGGCGGAGAAGGGCCGTGGTTCTCTGGTACATTCAGGTCGATGCAGCGGCTAGCGATGATGCAACACTTGAAGGTTGAGGGCGGCGGCGGAGCTTTCGGGCTTGAGCGTTGAGAGGAGGAAGAAGAGGCATAGAAGGGGAAAAGAGAAAGACCCCTGGGCCTATTTATAAGATGAATGGATAAGTAGGCAAGCGCGAGGATCAAGGAGCTCGAAGCGGAAAATGGGGCACAGCTGTTGCCTCGATCTTCGGAAATTAATTAATAAAGGAAGGTATTTATGAGTTTTTTATGCAGATGACGTCATGACGATTTGCTGCAATTTTAGAAGATCACGTTATGGCGGTTTACCAAGCTCAGATGGAAGTGACGTCATGACGGTTTACAAGGATCACAGGAGGATGTTCAAAAGAATTTTTCTAAGTGTTGAAGATTGACATGAACATGTTCAAATCAATTTGGGGCCTAACGTTGGGGATATGACTACTGGGTGTAAACTGCCCAGGAGGGGCCGGATTACACTCACAAGGAGTCCTGTACAAGAGCCCATGAAGATGAAGGATATGGCGCTTTAACTATGGAGGCTTAAAGGCCCAGAGCCCAATGGCGGATTAGGGACCATAGTAGTAAGCTGCCATAGATGTATAACTTGTGTTGTAAGTTAGGGAAAGGAAGAGACCGAGTCAGACACTTGTATGAGCCGCCTATCGGTTCAATATCCGGCGTATCTCGTAGTAGGGGTCCTAAGCTAGGTGTCTTGGAACGATGGTCACATGGACACGGGGTTTTACCCAGCTTCGGGCCCTCTCGATGGAGGTAATACCCTACATGTTACTTTTGATTGTATTCATGCGGGTGTAGTACAGAGTACACATATCTATCACAAGATTGTAGTAATGAATATGAGATTGTCTATTGACTAGCCTGGCCTCGATTTATATAAGAAACTGGAGGCCTAGGGTTTAGGAGAGTCCTTGTCTTGGGTGCCAAGTCTTGTGGAGTCTTCCTTGTATGCGACAGGGGTTGTCCGAACTGGCCCATGAGTATACGGCCATGGGGGTCCTCGGCCCAATCCAACTGATCGGGAGACAACGTGGTGAGTACACCCTAGTCCAGGACACCGTCAGTAGCCCCCTGAACCGGTCTTCAAGTTGGGGACGCTCCTCGATTCTTCCAAACTGTTCTTCATCTTCGGCCGTCGGTCTTGAAAACTGGTTCAACAAATCTTTCCATCTTTGATCTTGAGGATCGCCAAAGTGAATCCGAAGAGTTTACACGTCGGGTATCCGAGGAGCCCCTTTATATTTCCGGCCTTTATCAATGCCTTGTTATTTTTATGCCATGCCTCGGGTTTGAAGTTGTCCCCGGGCAGCAGTGTCCTCTTGCGTCCGAGCTCCAACGCCGGACTACATTCGAGGCATCTTTGTAGACGAGCACCAACGCCGGACCGCTTCCGAGCTCCAACGCCGGAATGTATCCGAGCTCCACCGCCAGACTGTATCTGAGGAGTATTGTTACAGTCGAGCTCTAACGCTGAACTACATCCGAGCTCCAACGCCGGACTATGCCCAAGCCCCAATGCATGACTATATCCAAGGCGTCATAGATCACCTTGGTTCAAAAAAGTTGAAAGAGTTTAGCCGAGCTTAATGCTAGAAATGCCCTCTATGGAGCCAGCCATTGGCGCTCGAGTTTTATGCCGGACTACTTCCGAGGTGATGCACCACCCCGACTATGGGCTAATTTTTTGATCGGTGCAGTTTATTCTCTGCCAAGATATATAGCCAGTAGCCCTCAAGGTGTGTGTATCGGTCTAAAACCCGAGATGTACCTGAAGGATGACATAAGACCGCTGATCACAGTAGCCCCTGAGACTCTGGTTGATTCGCAATATCAGCCTGAGGATCAAGTCCTAGCTCGGCAGCATACTTCGGGACACAAAAAGCGGCGTGCTCAGTCCTCAATACTCGGGTTGGGTGCGGCCAACCAACCCGAGGATTATAATCTCCTTGGAAACTGTACTGCACTTAAAATTTTCTGCATTGAATAGGCAATGCAGTAGCCCCCAAGACACTGGTCGGGTGGCAACACTAGATTAGGGGATCGATGTGCCTCTTTAATATTTAAAAGTAATGATAAGCCCGAAGCCCAGTAGCCCCCGAGCCTTAATGCGGACACGGGTGACCTAATTAAGGATCAATATCCATAGTAAAATCATAAATTATGTGTAATGACGCTATGTATCCAAGTACTTTATGTCATTAATGCTCGGATCCGCATTGTACAAAACTTTGCTGACCGACCATCAGCTTCAACCTCCTCGGCCAGCAGCCGAGGAGTGTTTGTCCTACTTTATAAAGCCTTTATGAGGGCAAAGATTTACGGCAAACAAGGCAATCCGTCCATACGGTTTTATAAACAAAGGTACGCAGAGAGGCATGTTATATTATTGTTTAACATAAGGAAGTGGTTAACACTTCGGCCAATGTTAGGAACGGCCCGTCATTTAACATAGTGATCGGATCGCTGACCAGTTTACGCTTATTGTGACAGTCAGTTTTCGGCTTTCTCCACCGAGGTGCTTAACCATGCGAGCTGGAAGCACAATCGCAGTGGTTCTCCCTTTGCACACCTAGACGAATAAAGCGGAACGTAGGAGGCAAGCACAGGAGCCGGGCAACCCAACTATTGACTGAAGACATAATTCGAAACTCATGCATACATAGCAATATCCGAGATTTTTTGCCGAATCTCTAAAGGTGTCCGGCGTTGCACTGCGAGACTTGTGCGGAAAACACACAAATAGTTGAAAAGTGCCATAGGATTGGAAAACCAAAAAAAACATCAGTAAAAACTCGACGTCCGAACTAGATCAATTGTTTGGTGCCAATCAGAAAATTGGTCTTAGAAAAGAAAAAAAAATGTGCTTCTGTCATGCTTTAAAATGACACATCCTATCTCCACACTTCAAGCGGGTCAGCCTATGGCTTCAACCTCCTATCCCGAAGGCAAAGTACTTCTCGTTAGGCCAGTTTAGCAAACTTTAGCGGCTTTGAGAGAGAAATTAGGCTCCTCGGCTATTGACCGCACACTCGCGTTGAAAAAAGGAGTGATAGAAAAAAAGACTTTGCAACGACTAAGAAGAAGAACACTTATTATAAAATAGCTCACATAATTTAAGAGCCCCCGAGTGATTTGGGTAAAAGAGTGTATAATGATTGTATGTACCAAAGTACTAATATCATATATTTGTTCACCCAAACTTTAAACGCGTCTTAATCGACCGTCGGCTTTTCCCTCTTTGGCCAAGGGCCGTAAAGTGTTATGTACTCCACCTGTCGAGAATATCGACGGTGTTTCCTATAACCAGGCAATCAAGCCATAAGGCTGTAACGGAGAAAACATGCTTAGGGAACTTATGCTATATTACTGATGAAGTGTAAGAAGCATCTTCGAAGAAAATAGTACCCCCACCGATACCTTTCTTCGGTTGCTCAATGCTAATATGAGACTTGTGCAATAGATTTTTTGTACTCATGAGTTCCGTTGTGTGCCGACCATAATTGAAAACAATAAGAGCGCTAGCTTTCGGCTTCACCTAGTATGAGGTCAGAGCTCGGAGGACCTGGTCGTGACAATCGCAGAGGTGCTCCCTTTACTCCCTAGCCGAACAATCGGGAACATAGGGGTAAACAGAGGAGCAAGGCAACCCAGCTTGCGGAACACTTAAGTCAATATGGTGCATATTGTGGCGTAATACACGAACAAGGAACGAAGACGTACAACTATAATCATTTGCAAGAGGAAAGGCTTCATAAAGGAAGCCCAAAATAAACGGGGTATTTGAATTTGTGTGTCACAAACAAAGTTTGGACAAGGAAGTTTTTCACAAACAACTTTTTGCTAAAAAAAAGTAAAATGCCTGGTCGGACCGAACAAAATTTAAAATTTTAAAACTTTGAGCATGAAAGCGACTTAGCTGGTTAATGTGTTCAGCGTTGATGATGCGTTCCGAGCTTGGTGCGGGAGGAGGTCTCAGCCCCCAAGCCCGATGTGGCCGAGCGAAGAGCTCGGCACTCCGAAGAGGTGAAGCCCTCAGTCTAGCCGAGGTGATGGAGCAGGTCGCCGGGTGACATTGGAATCTCCGGCCGAGTAGGTTGATGAAGCGACAATGCGGGGTTGCCAACACAGGGCCGCGCTCCAAGGCAACAACACAATTTGGTCGATGGAGGTGGGCGACGACATGACCCAGCGGTGTGGCGTAGTGGAGGCCGGTTATCTACATGCATGAAGTAGCACAAAGCAGATAGCAAAAAATAAATAAATAAGAATTCTTTACAAAATTCTTTATGTAAAATAAATTATTAAAAGAGATGAGGCGTGGCGCGAGGCCATTGTCGACACTGGGCATTGGCGCAGCGGGATGACAAAATCCGAATTCGCACGGGCGCCCGAGTTACGGATGCAGTGCGTACAGGGCAGCGACAACATATCAGGTCGCCCTGAAACGGTGGCCACAGTGTAGACCTGATTGCAAAACCTGCAACTCAAAAAATGCTGACCTGCAGAGAATACTCTTTGAACAGGAAACGCATGTACATGCATCAACAAAATATCTCTGCAAAAAATAATCCAGTACAAACGGACAGAAAATATTCTATGTGTAATAATTTTTTGTGATAAACGAATAGTTAGGAAAATTTGAACCCGTTTAACGAGCGATGACCATAGTAGACCGAAGCATATAAAAAGAGACAGTCTGTACCAACTAGTACAAGCTAGTACCAAGAATAGACTAGTTTCTAATCCAAACGTGAAGTAGTAGTACTTGAATTACTACAATCCACGGATCAAATCTAGGGCATCGCGCAAAATACTAGTATTCCATCGCATTAGTACTTTGGTCTAGGGCTTCCATGGCAAAAATACTACTAGCGTCCAGCGACGGCCTAGGTGCCGAATTAAAAAAGGGAATAAAGAAACAAAAAAAGGAAAGGAATCTCCCCTTGGATGGCCGCTGCCCGTGCGAGGATTTGTTTTCGGCTCTGTGATCCAGCGCAAGGCATCTGGCAGCAAAATTTTAGACCTTGATCTCAATCTAATCTGCGAACAAAGCTCGAAAACCGGTGATGATTCTCACAAAAACTAACTAGTATAGAATAGATTTGACTAAAAAAATATCACCTGATTATCCATCAATCCGTGTCGATCACCTAGCAGGCTCTCAATGAAAGCACCAATGTCGGTTCAATATCCGGCGTATCTCGTAGTAGGGGTCCTAATCTAGGCATCTTGGAACGATGGTAACATGGACACGGGGTTTTACCCAGCTTCGGGCCCTCTCAATGGAGGTAATACCCTACATGCTGCTTTTGATTGTATTCATATGGGTGTAGTACAGAGTACACGTATCTACCACGAGATTGTAGTAATGAATATGAGATTGTCTATTGACTAGCCTCGCCTCAGTTTATATAAGACACCGGAGGCCTAGGGTTTAGGAGAGTCCTTTTCTTGGGCGCCAAGTCTTCTAGAGTCTTCCTTGTATGCGGCAGGGGTTGTCCGAACTGGCCCATGAGTATACGGCCATGGGGGTCCTCGGCCCAATCCAACTGATCAGGAGACGACGTGGTGAGTACCCCCTAGTCCAGGACACCGTCACCGGCCTCGGGATTCTATAAACTGGCCGGGCGTCAACCTGTGTATATAAAGGGACGATGCAGCGGCGGTTCAAGGATAAGAAACAATAGCTCGAGAGATAGGTAAAGCGGATTCGCTCCCTTCTCATCGATAGCAATCAATCCCACAAACAACTGGATCGTAGGCTTTTACGTTCACCGCAAGGGGCCGAACCAGTATAAAATTCCCGTGTCCTTGTTCCGGTTTAACCCCTTTAAGCTAATCTCGTTGCGATGGCTCCACGACTAAGTCCTTCCGCTAGGACATCTGACGTGTTAATTCCATGACACATACCCTAGTCCGACGGGAGTTCGCTACAGTGGAAACTCCGGAGCAGATTCCCGTTGACGGCGACTGAAACCAGCGGCGGAAGGTCACTGGCGGCAAGGGGGCGATCCGGAGACCCGAGGAGGCATAGCAGGATATGCGCGGGCTGAGGGGTTTTGAAGAAATTTCCAGAATCTCACCCATGGGTATATATATCCCGACCCTGTTGGTGTGACTGAGTAGAACAACTCGGTGGCTCCGAGATGCAGAATCGCAAGCGGTTGCTGCAACTCGGTGTGACCAAAATGTTCAAATCGCTTGCACAGAGATGAAAATCTAGATCAACTTAGTGAACTCGGTGTGACCGAAATGGATGACTCGGTCATACCAAAATGCACAAAGAGGTTTTGGAAGTTTAAGTCTATGACCAATCGGGGACTCCGAGTGCTCCTCACATAGAGCAGTTCGAATTGGACTTGATCCAACTTTGTGATGTAGCATGAATAGAGTTTGAGACGAGAAAATCATAGATAGCTAGAGGAGGTTCTTAGGCATTCTTGTCCATCCACTTGGCAAAAGAGAAAGAGCCAAACAATCAAAGCAACAAGTGGATGTCCTTGAATGAGTAAAATATGCATCAACATGCTCACACAATAAAATGGCAAATGAAATATGTGGCAACGCATGCACAAACACTCTAGCATCTATCAAGCAATTTGCGATGACTAGGTCATCCATATATGAGTATATTGACTTAGGAGTCAAATGAGAACATTTGATCATAGGTCATACTCATCATTTAAGCACAAGTGGGGTTACCACTTTTACATAAAGCATTGTTGTGTTCACATTGTTAGAGTTGCTTTAGCTCAATTCTTAGAGTAATACTCCCCCCTAGATGTGATATCCCCCCTAAGAGGGATGAACTAACCTTGGGTTTTGTCGATGATGAATTCATGTAGGTGTCGAAGATGTGGATACTCAATGTTTATGTAGATCATTCGGAGCAATCCATTGGAGTGAGTTGCACTTTCAATACCTACACGGGTTAGTCCCACAAGGAACAAACAAGGATATCCATAGAGATAGAATGATGTACACACAAGATGATGTCCATGGAAGCATTAGGTTACCTTGTCCCTTGTCTTACCAACAAGATGGTTTGTGACTCCTTGAACTAGTGCAAGATATGGAGGTAGTTTGCACTTTTTCTTGCCAAAATGATATGAGTGAAGTGTGTTGGAGGAGTCACCCTCAAGAACTCTCTAGTTCTTCTTCTTTGGGATCCACATCTTCTTGATGGGAATCCTTGGGGTTGTAGTCATACTTGATGAAGTAGAACTTGATGTAGTCTTGGGAACCCACTTGACCAAGGCCTTGGGAGCTTCTTCAAATGCATCAATCTCCTCTTGAAGCTTATCCTTGCCTTTTTTCTTATGGTCTTGTGGTGGAAGATCATCTTGAGCTTGTGTCCCTTGGAAAGAATTAGGATCATACTTCTCTTGTTGAGGAACAAACTTCGTCTTGGGGTATTGATCTTCTTCCCACTCAACTCCATTTGCATTGAACTTTCGTTCAAAACCAACACCTTGATTCTTCCGGTGCCTTCCTTGCTTGCGTACAATTTCCTGAAATTGCCTACTTCCGGCAAGGCTCTTGTAAACACCTATCTCTATAATTCCCTTCAATAAGCTATTTTCTTGCTCAAGTGTAACTTGGCTAAGAGAATCATTAGTGGAATCAAGAGAACTACTAGAAGCAACAACATTGGATTTAGCATGATTATTGTTACTACTAGAAGAAGAACTTTCTTACTTTTGTTGCTAGATTTAACTTGCGGCATCTAAGTGGACAAGAGTAAATATTTGGCAATGTAAGAAGAACTTTTATTGCAAAGATCATCATTGATTGCCTTTAAAAAACTCATGCTCTTGCTCTAGGTTGAGCATTTCAAAGCGTAACTTCTCATGAGTGTTTAAAAGTTCTCGATGATCTTCCAAGGTAGTTTCATGAGCTAACTTAAGAGTCTTTAGCTCTTTAGGTAGACGATCAATCTCCTTATTATTGTCATTCGTTTTATCTTGATTAGCATGATTAATAGCAAATTCATCATAATTTTTATAACTAGAATTATCAACAAGTAAATCGTCATCACCTAGCAAATCATCTTCGTCACTATTGAAATCAGCATACTCGGGGTGTGATACCTTTGGGCCTTTAGCCATGAAGAATCTTCCAATTCCTTCATTTGGTGAGTCAAATATGTCATAGGAGTTTTTTGATACAAGTGCTAGACTGGCAACACCATCTTGAGTATATTCGGAGTCGGAGTGATAACTTCTTTCGGAGTGATGGTTGGAATTGGAGCCGGATACCCATTCACCAACGTGAGCTTGATGTCTTCGTTTTGTGTAGCTCTTTGATGATTTGTCCTTCCTTTCTGAATCCTTGCTTCTCCGAGAGGTTCTTCGTTCATAACGATCATCTCTACTCCTTCTTTCTCTTGGTGGTGATTCTTGTCTTCTACTTCTTCTTCTAGGTGAATCTTCTCTTCTTTTGTAGGGAGTTGTACACTCGTTGGACTAGTGTCTGGGTTTTCCACAATTGTAGCAATTACGTTCACGACTCGAAGATCTTTTGTCATTGTAGGACCTTGACTTGGAACTTCTTTCCTTGCTTTTACTCTTGTAGAACTTGTTGAAGTTCTTCACCGTTAGGCTCAATTCTTCGTTGAAGGTTTGTTTCTCACTTGATGATGTAGGATCATCACATGAGGTTTTGTAAGCACCACTTGACTTGTTGTGAAGCTCTTCTTTATCCTTGAGTGACATCTCAGGAGCAACAATTCTTCCAATGACTTCTATTGGCTTGACATCTTTGTAATTGGGCATCATTTGGATCAATGTGCACACGATATCATATTTTCCATGCCAGGCTCTTAGGATCTTCTTGATGATGAATCTATCGGTCATCTTTTCACTTCCTAAGCCATCAATCTCATTTGTCATGAGAGCAAGCCTAGAGTACATTTCAGCGACACCTTGACCATCCTTCATTTTGAATTTGTCAAGCTAACTTTGAAGCACATCCAATTTGGATTCCTTGACGGAGTCGGTACCTTCGTGCATATCAATCGAAGTATCCCAAATTTCCTTTGCATTCTCAAGACGGCTGATTTTGTTGAATTCTTCGAGGCACAATCCATTGAAGAGAATATCACAAGCTTGTGCATTGTATTGCAGCGTCTTCAACTCTTCCGCGGTAGCTTCACGGTTCGGTTCTCTCCCATCGAAAAATTTACCTTGCAAGCCAATACACACAATAGCCCAAACGGCGGGGTTATGTCCAAGAATATGCATTATTATCTTATGCTTCCAACTAGCAAAATTAGTACCATCAAAGTAAGAACCTCTACGGTGGTATTTACCCTTGCTAGACGCCATACTCTCCTAGGTTGTGAAACCAAGCCTATGATCACCAAAAACTATGGAAATCAAGGCAAATGGAGACCGTAGCTCTGATACCACTTGTAGGATCGAAAGTATGTCTAGAGGGGGGTGATTAGACTACTTGACCAAATAAAAATCTAGCCTTTTCCCAATTTTAGATCTTCGCAGATTTTAGCAACTTAGCACAAGTCAAGCAATCAACCTACACGTGCAATTCTAAGAGTATAGCAGCGGAATGTAAATCATTGCATATGAAGGTAAAGGGAGGAGTTTGGAGGGAGCAAACACAATGTTGACACAGAGATTTTTGGCGTGGTTCTGATAGATGGTGCTATCGTACATCCACGTTGATGGAGACTTCAACCCACGAAGGGTAACGACTGCGCGAGTCCACGTAGGGCTCCACCCACGAAGGGTCCACGAAGAAGCAACCTTGTCTATCCCACCATGGCGATCGCCCACGAAGGACTTGCCTCACTAGGGTAGATCTTCATGAAGTAGGCGATCTCCTTGCCCGTACAAACTCCTTGGTTCAACTCCATAATCTTGACGGAGGCTCCCTGACACCTAACCAATCTAGGATACACCACTCTCCAAAAGGTAATAGATGGTGTGTTGATGATGAACTCCTTTCTCTTGTGCTTCAAATGATAGTATCCCCAACACTCAACACTCTCTCATAGGATTGGATTTGGTGGAAAGATAATTTGAGTGGAAAGCAACTTGGGGAAGGCTAGAGATCAAGATTCATATGGTAGGATTGGAATATCTTGGCCTCAACACATGAGTAGGTGGTTCTTTCTCAGAAAATGAATGTTGGAAGTGTAGGAATGTTCTAATGGCTTTTCTTAGAAAATATATAGCCGCCACACAAAATCTAACCGTTACACAAAATTTACTAAACTCATTGGGACCGAATCAGAAAACTCGGTCAGACCGATTTAGTTCATAATGTGACCGTTAGGAATTTCGGTGGGACCGACATGTCAACTCGGTGGGACCAATTTCGTTAGGGTTAGGGCATAACGTAATCTCGGTGAGACCGATTACACAAACTCGTTGGGACCGACTTTGGTAATAAGCTAACCAGAGAGTTGGTCAGGCAAACTCAGTGGGACCGATTCGCTCATCTCGGTGAGTGTCGGTGTAGTAAAGTAGGGGCTCTCCTTTTGACCCCTTTACTTGTGCATGGGCAGTCAGAGCCATCTGCCACGGCCACGCATAACAGGGCAGGAAAGGGAAGCCGGAGAGAAGCCGAAGGCACAAGGCAAAAAAGCAATGACAAGGACCAAGGCCACAAAGATCGGATGGACGAAGCAGGTTTCCCCGGCAAAGACCCTTGCCGGGGCAGCTCGCCCACACCAGCTGAGCGAGCCACCTTTGAGCCCACCAACGCTAGGCAAACGCATTGGGACAGGGCTCGGGAGGCACCTCCGTGGTGGCATGCAGATCTTTGTGAAGACAAAGAATAGTCAAGATCAAATGAGGATAGGAAGGCAACAATCCTCGGCAGGGTTCTTACCAAGGAAGCCCACAAGACCCCGGCAAGGTCCTTGCCGGGGATGACGGCGTGCCGCGGCAAGAACCTTGCCGGGCCACCCGGCAAGGCCCTCGCCAAGTGCACCAGCAGGGCCACTGCTAGGCCCACGCCAGCCAAGTCTCTGCCGCCGTTCGCATGCAGCTGCCGACCCAACCAGCTAGGCAGGCACCTGCATCACGACATGCAGCCCTTCATAGAGGCTCCACCATCGCGCCACGTTAGCTGCCTACCTGCCTACATGGCACCGCATGCATCTCTGGCCAGGGCGCGTGTCAAAGCAAGGAGGAGCGGCGACGGACGGGACGGGCCTCGCTCCAGTCCCCGATAAAGTGAAGGGACACCTAAGCCTCGCATTAAATGCACTTTATCCTCGAATACCAGCGATAAGCTCACAGCGCTATAGCACTTTCCACCTCCTGTGTGCCACTCTCGCAGCCCCTTTCTCCTATAAAAGGAGGCCCATGGCGCACTGGAGAGGGATTCGACTCTTTTGAACCTGGCAGCACCCAAAGCTAGTTCAAGAGCTCAAGAACGCTAAATACATCCACCAAAGCAGGATCGTAGGGTTTTACGCATCTTTGCGGCCCGAACCTGGGTAAATCCCCTTTGTGCTGTCTACTAGTCCCACTCTTCTCACGGTCCCCGCGCCCCACAACCGTAGTAGGGATTCCAGTGATCCCATAGGTGTCGTTTCCCGCTGACATCTTTGGCATGCCAGGTAGGGGGCGCAATTGTGAGAATATGTTCAAGCAGTTGACCTAGCTGTTCTTCATCGCCATGGCTCCTAAGAAGAAGACGACCACGGCGATCGGTTCATCCGGGACCGGGTTGCCAGTACCGGTGCGAACGAGTAGCGGGACAGTCGCGGAGAGAACCTGTGGTGTGGCCCGCGAACATCCACATCACCCTGGCAGTCTGGGCCTGGCGAGTGGCATTGTTCGCGCGCCAGGGGACGAGCCACCAGTCGCGGGCTCCAGAGACGGAGTCGGGGCCCCCGTAGGCGGCGCGGGGCCCTCCAGGGGTGCCGCCATCCCGCCAGACGGCGGCACAGCAACCTCCAAGACGCCAACACCGATGCCCATGGCGCACTCTTCTCAGGTTGTGCGTGATGAGCAGCGTCACCCTACCGGTGACCCTGCATGCCGCTCGAGGAATAGTCCTGTGCTCCCATCACATGATGAGGAGGGCCAGCATGCGCGCCGAGGTGCTGACGGAGGTGGCGAATGGCTGCGGGGCCGTGATGCAGCTCCTTCTAACATGGTTAGAAGTCGAGGCGCATCGCGGTCCACCTAGATTTCGCCGCCACCCACGCCAGCGGAAGCCCTAGCACGCGTGCAGCTGCTCCTTGATTTTCCTCCCACCGCGGAGAAGCTCGACGAATGGAGGGCCACAGTCTGGAGCCTCGTCGGCATCGCCAACAACGATGAGTTGCTGTCGGCGGGACCCGTAGGCTGTCGCTCCGCCGGGCTACCGCAGGCCAGCAGAGGCAGTGCCGGAGGTCATGTGGCCATGATGCATTCCCCACCTCCATCCCAGCCACCTCGGGCATCAGTCCATCGCGATGACGCTCGTGATGGTATCTCCATCGCGTCGTCCGACCCGCGAACCAACCGCGATCAACGTCAAGTCCTTCGGGAGCGGGTTCATGAGGACACTCGAACTACCATCGAGCATCGACGTGATGCACGCCACCAGTCGGACAGGCGGGCAGGGCTCGCTACGGACCACCCAGCGCCGGGAGGCTACGGTGGCCTACCCTACGAGGTGGGTTGTCCGTCTTTCACCCGCGAGGTGCGGCAGTTCCAGTGGCCCTCCCACCGTACGTTCAAGCCTGACGTTGGCGATAAGTACAATGGCAAGAGTCACCCGTCGAAGTTCCTCAGCATCTACACCATCGCGATGCAAGCTGCTGGGGCCCACGATGATAAGGTGCTTGCCAACTACTTCCCGTTGGCACTCAAGCCTAATGTTAGGTCATGGTTGATGCACCTGCCAGTGGATTCCATATCTTCTTGGGCGGATATGTGCCATGAGTTTGTTGGCGCCTTTACACATCATCCCCTAGAAGGAAGGAGAAAACTTGCGCAAGTACATCCAAAGGTTCAGCCAGGTACAGTACAACATTCCCGATGTTCATCCGACCGCCGTGATCAGTACGTTCCATCAGAATGTGCGCAACCGCAAGATGCGTGAAGAGCCTGCGATGAACAAGGTCAAGGATGTGGCCGAGCTTTATGTCCTGGCCGATCGATGCACTCGCGCTGAAAAGGGAAGGAAGTACCCCGGCGAAGATGCCGGCGCGGAAACCGACTCCACTGGCAACACCGCCACCCCAGCGAAGAAGGGTCGGCGCCCTAACAGGAAGCGCAAGGGCAAAGTCGTGGTTGCCGCTGAGGGATCTGACGACACCGGCGCCACCAAGAAGACCAAGGCGAGCGACCCCAACAAGGAGGTTGCCGGGTGTGTCGCTTGCCGGGCCGTGGCGGCCGCCGACAAGCCAGGAGGCTCCGACAAGCAGTACTGCAAGATCCACCGTACCAAGGGCCATGACCTCCAAAACTGCCGGCAGGTAGAGCTGCTCGCCGAGAAGCAGAAAGCCGAGTATGAGCGGCAGGACAAGGAGAAAGGGCCAGATGGTGCCGAGGGATCCAGCAAGAAACGTGGTGGCCAAGGAGGAAGACGATGATCATGATGAAGACGATGAGTCCGGCGACCACGAGTTTTAGAAAGCCGCAGAGGCCATGTGCGTCGATGGTGGTGCCTCGCTGCATACGTCCCACCGCCAACTCAAGTAGTGGGCGCGTGAGATCAAGACGGTGGAGCCATCGTTTGACGCATGGAAGCCGCTGAAATGGTGATAGAGGCAAAGGTGTCCCGTCTTTCAATGAGATGATGGATTTCGCTTTGGTGGAAGTCGACTTTGACGATCCGACTATGAACGTGCGAGGACGTCGCACCTTAGCAATCGCTAAACCAACTCCGAGAGGTTATTGACCACGCCGGAGCACGATCAACCTGACCACGAGGGTCTGTTTCCTGCAAGCAAACGAAAAACAAGCAAGAAACTGAGATTCCAATCTGGATATTGCGAATATAAGATGAAAGCTTTATTGATCAAGGTGGGGTTCTGTGACGCCTTTGTCTGGTTGTTGAACACAAACGAAGTACGTGAAGTTGCAGCTTCGGTGAACTTTAATCTAAATAAAACCCAAAGTCTAAACAGTGCCCTAAGGGCTGTATATATGGAGGAAGAGAGGGGGAATTTCATGGCCTTTGGTGGAGGGGTCCGAAATCAACCCTATCTCTTGTTTCCCCACACATACGGACTCTAAAAATAGCCTATACTTATGTATTTCGAAATTACATGGGCCTGGCCCAATAAAAAGGTGACGCAGCACCTATAATAGCCTCTGGACAAAATTTATGAAGTGACATCTTGTATATTTCGTCCAAGGCTTCATGCACTCGTTATGGTGGCTTCGAAGACCTGAAATCATCACTTGTAACTCCGTTCTTGTTCCCCTTGCGCATGCCATCATCTCCATGCTTGTTCTTGTTCCAATGTTCATCCTTCTCCAAGCTAGGCCCTTCATTTGTAAGCAAAACAAATGTATCCAACTTAGGCAGCATCATATTCTCATGAACATTAGAATCATTACCAAGAAACAAAAGTACCTGGTAATTTAGTTGGCGTGCGCGAGCTCTAGTAATTGGTCCAGTATGTATAGCAGCAGGGGCTGTGGGTGTAACAATGGTATTGATGTCCTCATCAAATGGTCCAGTGCTACGTCTTGAGCTTGCGTTGGTTTTCCTCGAAGAGGAGAGGGTGATGCCGCAAAGTGTAGCGTAAGTATTTCCCTCGGTTTTGAGAACCAAGGTATCAATCTAGTAGGAGGCTCCTCAAAAGTCCCACGCACCTACACAAACAAACTAAGAACTCGCAACCAATGCAATAAAGGGGTTGTCAATCCCTTCACGGCCACTTGTGAAAGTGAGATCTAATAAAGATAGTATGATAAGATAAATATATTTTTGGTATTTTATAATATAGATGCAAAAAGTAAAGATGCAGATAAAGGTAGATTGAAAGCAAATATGATAAGAGACAGACCCGGGGGCCATAGGTTTCACTAGAGGCTTCTCTCAAGATAGCATAAGTATTACGGTGGGTGAACAAATTACTGTCGAGCAATTGATAGAAAAGCGCATAGTTATGAGATTATCTAGGCATGATCATGTATATAGGCATCACGTCCATAACAAGTAGACCGACTCCTGCCTGCATCTACTACTATTACTCCACACATCGACCGACTCCTGCCTGCATCTAGAGTATTAAGTTCATAAGAACAGAGTAACACATTAAGTTCATAAGTACATGATGTAGAGGGATAAACACATGCAATATAATATAAACCACATCTTGTTATCCTCGATGGCAACAATACAATACATGCCTTGCAACCCTTTCTGTCACTGGGTAAGGACACCGCAAGATTGAACCCAAAGCTAAGCACTTCTCCCATGGCAAGAAAGACCAATCTAGTAGGCCAAACCAAATTGATAATTCGAAGAGACTTGCAAATATAACTCAATCATACATAAAAGAATTCAGAGAAGATTCAAATATTATTCATAGATAAACTTGATCATAAACCCACAATTCATCGGATCTCGACAAACACACCGCAAAAAGAGTTTACATCGAATAGATCTCCACAAGAGAGGGGGAGAACATTGTATTGAGATCCAAAAAGAGAGAAGAAGCCATCTAGCTAATAACTATGGACCCGTAGGTCTGTGATAAACTACTCACAACTCATCGGAGGGGCAAGGATGTTGATGTAGAAGCCCTCTGTGGTTGATTCCCCCTCCGGCAGAGTGCCGGCGAAGGCTCCAAGATGAGATCTCGCGGATACAGAAGGTTATGGCAGTGGAAATTGTGTTTCATGGTGCTCCTGGTTGTTTTCGGGGTACGTAGGTATATATAGGAGGAAGAAGTACGTCGGTGGCCGCCCGACGGGCCCATGAGACAGGGGGCGCACCCTACAGGGGGGGGGGCCCTATCTCGTGGAGCCCTCGGAAGCTTCTTGACTTGCACTCCAAGCTCTCCGAATCACGTTTGTTCCAAAAATCACGCTCCCGAAGGTTTCATTCCGTTTGGACTCCGTTTGATATTCCTTTTCTTCGAAATACTGAAATAGGCAAAAAAAACAGCAATATGGGCTGGGCCTCCGGTTAGTAGGTTAGTCCCAAAAATGATATAAATGTGTAAAATAAAGACCATAAACATTCAAAAGAGGTAATATAATAGGATGGAACAATCAAAAATTATAGATACGTTGGAGACGTATCAAGCATCCCCAAGCTTAATTCCTGCTCGTCCTCGAGTAGCTAAATGATAAAAAAAGAATTTTTGATGTGGAATGCTACCTAGCATAATTCATAATGTAATTTTCTTTATTGTGGCATGAATGTTCAAATCCAAATGATTCAAAATAAAAGTTCATATTGATAAAAGAAATAGTAACACTTCAAGCATACTAATCAAAGTAATCATGTCTTCTCAAAATAGCATGGCAAAAGAAAGTTCATCCCTACAAAATCATATAGTTAGGCTATGCTTCATTTTCGTCACACAAAGATGTTCCCAACTTCTATACCCCCGATGACAAGCCAAGCAATTGTTTCATACTTAAATAATCTCAAACTTTATAAACCTTCACACAATACATGAGCGTGAGCCATGGATATAGCACTACGGGTGGAATAGAATATGATGATGCGGATTGTGTGGAGAAGACAAAAAAAAGTCTCACATTGATGAGGATAATCAACAGGATATGGAGATGCCCATCAATTGATGTCAACATGAGGAGTAGGGATTGCCATGCAACAGATGCACTAGAGCTATAAATGAATGCTCAACAAAAAGAAAACTAGTGGGTGTGCATCCAACTTGCTTGCTCACGAAGACCTAGGGCATTTGAGGAAGCCCATCGTAGGAATATACAAGCCAAGTTCTATAATGAAAAATTCCCACTAGTATGAAAAAGACAACTTATGAGACTCACTATATTAAAAACATGGTGCTACTTTGAAGCACAATATATGAGACTCACTACATGGAGAACAAAGTGCTACTTTGAAGCACAAGTGTGGAAAAAGAGATAGTAACATTACCCTTTTTTTTCTTTTTTTTGGGCCTTTCTTTTTTTCTTTTTGGCCTTTCTTCTTTTTTTTCTTTGGGCAATGTTCTAATAATGATGATCATCACACTTCTATTGATTACAACATAAGAATTACAACTCGAAACTAGAACAAGATATGACTCTATATGAATGCCTCCGGTGGTGTACCGGGATGGTGCAATGAATCAAGAGTGACATGTATGAAAAATAATGCATGGTGGCTTTGCCACAAATATGATGTCAACTACATGATCATGCAATGGCAATATGACAAAAGTGAAGTATGTCATGATGATGATGAACGGAACGGTGGAAAGTTGCATGGCAATATATCTCGGAATGGGTATGGAAATGCCATAATAGGTAGGTATGGTGGATGTTTTGAGGAAGATATAGGGAGGTTTATGTGTGATAGAGCGTATCGTATCACGGGGTTTGGATGCACCGGCGAAGTTTGCACCAACTCTCAAGGTGAGAAAGGGCAATGCACGGTACCGAAGAGGCTAGCAAAGGTGGAAAGGTAAAAGTGCGTATAATCCATGGACTCAACATTAGTCAAAAGAACTCATATACCTATTGAAAAAATTAGAAGTCATCAAAAATCAAGTACTACGCGCATGCTCCTAGGGGGATAGATTGGTAGGAAAAGACCATCGCTCGTCCCCGACCGCCACTCGTAAGGATGCACAAGCCAAGTACACTTCATGTTTCAAATTTGTTACACAACTTTAACCATACGTGCATGCTACAGGACTTGATAACTTCAACACAAGCATTCCTTGAATTCATAATCACCCAACTAGTGTCACATCCCTAGCTTCTGGCAATGCGCTGGTGCTAGTCTTTGGTGATGCATCATGTTTACTTTTACAGAAAGCTGAAATGGGGATTGTCCAAACCCTAGCATTAAAGGAATTCACTAGGTTCACCTAAAATATTTTCAGTAAGTCCAAATGGCTTTCAAAAATGTTCATCATTTCTGTATAATGCTAGAAACCATAACCAGAGGTGTTGCACATTTTTCCATGACATATTTGGTCACTGAATTAAATCATATAGTATTTACAATTGGGCATTTAAATGCTATATATTATTTTAAGTGCTCAATTAATTCTGAAATTAAGTGTGGGCTATTTTGAATAATCCCAACAGAGCCCACAATTATTTGCAGGATTTTTGGAAACGTTTTAGTATTTTTAATAAAACCATCAAGTTGCAGAAGAAATAGAAAAGAGAAATAAAAATAGGAAAGAACAGAGGCTTACCTGGCTAACTTACCTGTGCGGCCCAGCACTGCAGCTGCCCAGCCCAGTTGGCCAGCCCAGCCCACCAGGGCGAAGCGGTCACCTTCAACCTCTGCCAGTAGGCAGAGGCATGTCGCCGCGCGCACGATCGCCGTGGCCAGCTCCCTGCCTGCTTCCTCCACCCCGACTCCTCCAGACGCGCCACGGAGACGCCCAGCACCCCCTACACCCCTCCCCTCTCTCCCTGGACCTCTCTCCCTCCTCTGCTCTCTCCCTACAACGCCACCG
This sequence comes from Triticum aestivum, assembly GCF_018294505.1. Taxonomy (NCBI): domain Eukaryota; kingdom Viridiplantae; phylum Streptophyta; class Magnoliopsida; order Poales; family Poaceae; genus Triticum; species Triticum aestivum. The sequence goes on from NC_057795.1 coordinate 254,079,887, forward strand.
AACACGCCCATCGCCGCCGTTCGCCGTTGCCATGACCACCGCCATCCCGACGATGCCCCGAGCTGCTCCCGAGCTCGTGCGCCTCGTCACCAACCCCCTCACCGAGCCACACGACTGGAAGACCCCCGAAGCGCCGTTCCCGACCCCTTCTTCCTCCTCGGGTCACCGGAGATCGTTGCCGCCGATTCATCGTCCACAGGACCTCCCCGAGCTAGCTCCCGTGCTCGTTTGGCCTCCGTAGCCGCCGTCTCCACTGCGCCCGAAAGCTCCCCGCCGCCGGCCATGGCGCCGTCGTGGCTAGAGCCACAGTGGCTCGAAGCCAAGCTCACCGTTCCGCTCAGCACACCACCAGGAGTCCGTAGCACCCACTAGCCCCCCCTGCCTTGCACCATAGCGCCAAACCCGCCACCACCCGAACTCCGGCCGCCGCCCAAGTGGTCGCCGCCGTCGACCCCGGCCTTCCTGCGCCCAGCTGCGTGCACCCCAGGATGCGGGCGAGTGAGGGCTTCCTTGTGGTGCCCGCAGCGCGTTCAGTTGCCGCCCGTAGCGCGTTCCCGAGTGTCACCACCGCATTCGCGTGCTCGCCGGCGTTCAACTCCGGCATGCTGACGTGGCAGCGTCATTAGCAGCTAATGGCGCCACTAATTGAACCCACACCCACTGACATATGGGCCCCACTGCCTAATTAACCCTGATTTAGTTTTGTTTAGATTAAACTAACCCCGTAGGCCCCACAGGTCAGTTTGACCTGGCCACGTCACCTGTTGACCTGACCCCAGAAGTCTGTGACCCAGACATCACTGTGTCACTGACCAGTGGTCCCCACTGGTCAGGTTTGACCCGGGGCAGCCCTGTTGACCCTGCTGACGTAACGCTGTTGTCATGCTGACGCAGTAATATTTTCTGGAATTTAAATAAATCAGAAATGATTTATAAATTTCAAAAAATAGTATAAACTTCTAAAATTCAGAGAAATTCAACCGTAACTCCAAATGAAATAATTTATATATGAAAAATGATCAGAAAAATCCAATCTATCCATCTGTACCATTTGCATGCATGTTAGAGCAACTTATGGCTGCTGTTTAGTACAAATCATATAAATGGCATTTAAACCTTCACATATGGAGTTTGGATTTGAATTTTGGATTCAAACCAACTTCATTTAACTTGTTGCTAGTTGCATTAGCTCAAACCACAGCATATTGCCATGTCATGATCATGCATCATATTGTGCATTGCATTGATTGTGTTCTTCCTTGTTTGCCGGTATATTTGTTCCCTCTCGGTAGACGATGTTCCGACGTTGTGATCGTTGACACTGATGAAGACTCAATGCTATCTTCAGAAGTGCCACGCAAGCAAAACCCCCTTGTTCATTCCGATAAAATCCCACTCTCTCGCCCCTGCTCTCTTTTACTGCATTAGGACAACACTGATTCATCTGTTACTTGTTGCGGTAGCTGAACCCCTTTATCCTTTGCATGACCTGTCATTGCCACAGTAAATAGATGAAACCCACTAGCATGAGTAGGAGTTGTTTGAGCCCTGATGTGCCTACTCATTCATGCTTGTTGTCATTCCTGCTATTGCTTAGAGTTGTGTCAGGTCTGATTCATCGGGGATGAATCGGTGGTGTGTGAACATGTCCTACTATTGAGAGCTAAGTGTGTGAACACGATTTGGTAAAGGTAGCGGTGAGAGGCCATGTAGGAGTACATGGTGGGTTGTCTCATTGCAGCCGTCCTCAGGAACTGAGTTCTGTGTTTGTGATCCATGAACAGCTACTACCACACATTGGGATCCTTAATTGACTCTCTCAACTTATTAATCAACATGATCTTTGTCTAGGAGTTGCAACTAGTTTCTGGTGTTTGTAGGTAATGTTAGTAGTCTACCAAGTGGCACCCGGTACAGGTGGGCTTGGGACAGACTAGGCACCATGGCACGGCGTACCAAGCGTAGATCCACCCATCGAGGTGGGCTTGGGAACCCTGCACACATCGTTTGGGGCCGTGAGCGACACCCCGGCCGGATCTCCTTGCGGATGGAACCCGAATAGGCGATAAACCTGGACGAGAGACTTGTGTGGTTAGTCAGGTCGTGGCCGACACCCTCGCTGGGCTTCCGCTTGAAGGTTGCCGAGTACATGTCGTGTAAACGGCGGTAAGTGGTGAGAGCGTGTGTGAAGAAGTACACCCCTGCAGGGTTAATATGATCTATTCGAATAGCCGTGTCCGCGGTAAAGGACTTCTGGGTTGCCTGTACAGTTCATAGACAAGTGAAAGTGGATACTCTAAAATACGCAAGATAAGCGTGAGTGCTATGGATGGCGTTCTCGTAGGGAGACGGGAGCGGATCCATAGTGGTGTATTGATATGGTGAATATGTGGACTCGTGTGCGCCACCTCAAAAGAGTTACTTGCTGTCGTAGTTTAGGATAGCCACCGAGTCAAAGCTGGCTTGCTGCTGTTAAACCCCACCATCCCTTTGTTGATAATGATGCATATGTAGTTAGATCTGATGTAAATCTTGCTGGGTACATTTGTACTCACGTTGCTTAATTTATGTTTTTGCAGAGAGACTTCAGTCTCGCTAGTAGTACCGCGTGGACTTCGACGTTTAGCTTGTTACCTCAGCTACGATCTTGTGCCCTCGGCAGGATTTGGTAGATAGTCAGGCTTCTCAGCCTTTTTCTTTTGTAGATGTCTGTACCCAGACATGTTAAGCTTCCGCTTGTGCTTGACTTGTTTGCTCTGAATGTTGGGTCATGAGACCCATGTTTGTAATATCTCGCTCCTTGGAGCCTATTGAATAAATACTTTGAGTCGTAGAGTTGTGTTGTGATGCCATGTTGTATTTGCACATACCGAGCATATTGTGTGTATGATTTGAAATGCTTGATATGTGTGGGATCTGACTATCTAGTTGTTTATTCCTGGTAGCCTCTCTTACCGGGAAATGTCTCCTAGTGTTTCCACTGAGCCATGGTAGCTTGCTACTGCTACGGAACACTTAGGCTGGCCGGCATGTGTCCTTCTTCGTTCCTGTGTCTGTCCCCTCTGGGAAATGTCACGCGATGAATTCTGGAGTCCTGCTAGCCCAGTGCTACAGCCTAGATTCACTCGCTGATGACCGACACGTTCGTTGTTGGGTCATGTATGCCTGTCCCTGTAAGTTAGTGCCACTTTGGGTTCATGACTAGCCATGTCAGCCCGGGTTCTTTGTCATATGGATGCTAGCGGCACTATCATATACGTGAGCCAAAAGGCGCAAACGGTCCCGGGCCAGGTAAGGTGGCACCCGTGGGAATACCGTGCGTGAGGCCGCAAAGTGATATGATTTGTTACATGCTAGATCGGTGTGACTTAGGATCGGGGTCCTGACAGCTAGCATGACTTTAATATCACTACCTCCATAGCTCAAAACTATTATCAAGTATCAAATTGATCATAGCATCCAATTCACTTCCTATGATAGTTTTTATTATACCCAACTTGGATGCCTACCATTCTAAGACCAACTTTATGATAATAGCAAATACCATGCTGTTCTAAAATACTCTCAAAATAATATAAGTGAATCATGAGAGACTAGCAATTTCTTCGAAATTAAGACACCACCGTGCTCTAAAAGATATAAGTGAAATACTAGAGCAAAAACTATCAGCTCAAAAGATATAAGTGAAGCACATAGAGTATTCTAGCAAATTCTAATCAAATAGGCTTCTCCCAAAAGGTGTGTACAGCAAGGATGATTGTGGTAAACTAAAAAGCAAATACAGATAGAATACACGACGCTCCAAGCAAAACACATATCATGTGGCGAATAAAAATATAGCTCCAACTAAAGTTACCAATGAACGAAGACGAAAGAGGGGATGACTTCCCGGGGCATACCCAAGCTTAGGCTTTTGGCTATTCTTGAATATCTTGGGGTGCCTTTGGCACCCCCAAGCTTAGGCTCTTGCCACCCTTTATTCCATAGTCCATAAAAGCTTTACCCAAAACTTGAAAACTTCACAACACAAAACTCAACAGGAAATCTTATAAGCTCCGTTAGTGAAAGAAAACAAAACCACCACATAAGGTACTGCCATGAACTCATTCCTTGTTTTATTTGGTGTTAAACCTACTGTATTCCAACTTCTTTATGGCTCATAGACTGAATTAATAGCCATAGATGCATTGAAATAAGCAAACAACACACGGAAAAAAATCTGTCAAAAACAGAACAGTCTGTAGCAATCTGTAACTAACGCAAACTTCTGGAACTCTAAAAATCCTACCAAAATAGGAAGTCCTGGAAAATTTGTTTATCGAACAGAATAAGAAAGAATCAACATAAAATCACGTTCCTGTGATTTAACAAAATTATATTCGTGCGTGCAAAGTTTCTGTTTTTTCAGCAGAATCAAATCAACTATCATCGTAGGTTATCCTATAGGTTCTACTTGGCACAAACACTAATTAAAAGATAAAATCACATCTAAACAGAAGGTAGATGCAAGATTTATTACTAAATAGGAGCAAAAACAAAAAACATAAAGAAAAATTGGGTTGCCTCCCAACTAGCGCTATCGTTTAACGCCCCTAGCTAGGCATAAAAGCAAGGATAGATCTAACGAGTGTCATCTTTGGCAGTAAATTCATAAGTAGCACACATGATAGATTCATAAGGTAATTTGACTTTCTTTCTTGGAAAGTGCTCCATGCCTTTCTTTAATGGAAATTGGAATCTAATATTCCCTTCCTTCATATCAATAATCGCACCAATCGTTCTAAGGAAAGGTCTACCAAGAATAATAGGGCAAGAAAGATTGCAATCTATATCAAGAACGATAAAATCTATGGGCACAAAATTTCTATTTGAAACAATAAGAACATAATTTATACTTCCCATAGGCTTTTTAATGGTGGAATCCACAAGGTGGAAATTTAAAGAGCAATCATCAAGATCACGGAAACCTAGAATATCACATAAAGTTTTCGGAATCGTGGAAACACTAGCACCCAAATCACACAAAGCAAAACACTCATAATCTTTAATTCTAATCTTTATAGTAGGTTACCACTCATTAAGTTTTCTAGGTATAGAAACTTTCAAATTAAGTTTTCCATCATAAGATTGCATCAAGGCATCAACGATATGTTTGGTAAAAGCTTTATTTTGACTATAAGCATGAGGAGAATTAACAACGGATTGCAACAAGGAAATACAACCTTTTAAAGAACAATTATCATAATCAAATTCCTTGAAATCCGAGATAGAAGGTTCAATATTATTAGGAGTTGAGGATTCTCCAATCTCACTTTTACCAAATTTAGCATTAAGATCTAAAGACTCCGAATTCTTGGGACGCCTTCTAGGCAAAGTTGATTCATCATCAGTCCCATAATCATCAAAATTCATATTGCAAAACATAGATCTAATCGGAGATGCATCAATAACTTTAAGATCCTCATCATTATTTTCATGGAAACTAGAAGAACACGCTTTTATAAAGCTTTCTTTTTTAGCACGCAATCTAGCAGTTCTTTCCTTGCACTCGTCAATGGAAATTCTCATTACTTTGAGAGACTCATTGATATCATGCTTAGGAGAAGAAGATCCAAGTTTAAGAGAATTAACATCAAGCGAAAGTCTGTCAATGTTCCTGCCAAATCATCAAGTTTGAGCAATTTTTCTTCAAGCAAAGCATAAAAATTCTTTTGAGAAATCATAAATTCTTTCACCCTATTCTCAAAATCAGAGGGCATCTTATTAAAATTACCATAAGAATTATTGTAGGAATTTCCATAATTATTAGAGGAATTACTAGGGAACGGTCTAGCATTAAAGTTTCCTCTATAGGCATTATTTCCAAAACTATTCCTACCAAAAAAAATTCACATCCATAGATTCATTATTATTCTCAATCAAGGAAGACAAAGGCATATAATTGGGATCAAGAGGAGTATTTTTAGTAGCAATAATCTTCATAAGTTCATCCATCTTTCCACTCAAAACATTGATTTCTTCTATAGCATGCACTTTTTTACTAGAATATCTTTCGGTGTGCCATTGAGAATAATTAGCCATAATATTATCAAGCAATTTTGTAGCATCTCCTAACCTGATTTCCATAAACGTGCCTCCCGCTACCGAATCTAAGAGATTTCTAGAAGCAAAGTTCAAACCAGCATAAATTTTTTGTATGATCATCCATAAATTCAAACCATGAGTAGGGCAATTGTAACGCCCCGGATACAACTTTCCATATTCGTAACTCCAACTCTTGCCTTTTCCGGAGATGCGATATGTTATTTCCTTCGTGGTTGGGTTTTTGTCTTTTGTTTTTCTTTTGTTCTCGTTATGCATCTCGTCTCATAGCATCATGCGCATTGCATCGGCATCGTTTTCATAAAACTTGCATCCATTCGGGTTTCCCCGGTTCTCTCCGTTGTCCGTTCTAAGCCCCGACCACACTCGCACGCACCCGCGGCACCTACGAAATATTATTTTATAAGTGGCATAAAAATGTTCTCGGAATGGGATGCAACTTGTTGTGCGGTCTTATTATAGTGTAGACAGGCCGCCTGCCAAGTTTCATCGCATTCGGAGTTCGTTTGACTGCCCAACCGTTAAATATATAACTGTGATATAGTCGGTATATTCGTCGGACGTTTCGGTCTCTGAAACTGTTGCCGGGCTGCCTTCTCTTCTCTCTTCTCAGCCCAACCCCCCTTCGCACAACCCATCTAATCCCTCTTTGCACAGTGCATTGAACCCCCTTCGCAACCATGTTCGAAACTTCCTCGAACCCGACCCGCACGGTCATGACCGTTGGATCCAGATGAACCCCCAACATCCCTAAAACATCTCCGTTTTATTATTTCGACTCCCTAGCCTATTTATTTTCGAACCATCCGATTACGATCGGAGGGACCTAAATAACTCCTACCCTAATCCCCTACCTATATATAGTCTAACCCTAGCCCTGTCCCATCCATTCCTCCCCTATCCTATCGCCGCCGCCGCCACTTTGTTTTCCTCGGGATCCCTCCCAATCCAGCCGACCTGACCATCTCCCTCGTTTTCAGGGCTGTCCAATCCATCGATCCACCCAACCAGCAGCTCCTTCTCTGCCCCGGTGAACCTCGACACCGAGCACCAGCAGGAACTGCTCGCCGTGCCCCCTCCTGGTTCCTTTCTCTCCCTTCTCTGGTTCATCCCTCTGCTAAGCTGGCTCTCTCTCTCTCTTTTGCTGAATCAGGGAACGCCATGGCCGCCTCCGACCTGAACTCCTCCAGCGCGCCCCTCCTGCAGCCATGGACACCTCAAGCTAGGGCTTGCCTTGCCGCCCTTGCAAGCATGGCCTCGCCTTCGCGCCTCCGACAACCGGCCTCGCCGTCGCCGGCAACCCCAGGCCAGAGCCCCTCGCCGCCCTCTCCCTTTTCCCCCGCCTCCACCTTCTCTCTTTTCTCTGTCTCTCCCTCTCTCCCTCTCTGAACTCTCTCTGTCCCTTTCTTCAGGTACCTCATTCCCTCCGACAGAACGCACGGGAGCCACCTCCTGCCGTCGCCCAGATCCGCCGCCGCGCCGTCCCGGAGTCCTGTAGCCGCCGCCTTCGGCGATTCCTCTACTTCCCGTCTCTGCATCGAGCAGTGCTCGATCCGGTCGCCCCAGTTGACCGCGCGTGTGCGCCATCCGCGTCCAAAACTAGCAACAGCCCCTGCGGCCCAGCTTCCTCCTCCACCGAACCGGGCCATAGCGCATGGGTGAGGCCGCACCCCAGCAGCCCCATTCCGGCCTCCTCCAGATCCGAACCGGCCCCAGGCCCAGGGTGAGCAGCCCCCTCCAGCGCCCCTCTCCTGTACACGGCTGCCCAGCCAGATTCAGCCCAGAGTAGTTTTTTTTTCCGTTCTGCGAATTTGTCTATTGATCCGAGGATTAACAGTTTTACAGAAAACCCCCTGATATTCATGCATTTAATATCTCACAAACTGTGCATCGGATTAAAATAATTTATATATGTAAAATGCTCAGAAAATTGTGTAGATTAATAATATGCCACTTTCATCTATGTTAAAAATGTTTAACATGCTGTTTGTGTTTATTTTGCATAATGCCATGTTAAAATGATTTATTTCGTAACTAATTAACCGTAGCTCTGATTTTAATAAACTTTATATGTAAATGTGGTGGAAAATGCCTAGTTTAACATGGTCCACTTTATTTTCCTGTTTAACAACCTTAAAATTGTGTTTAGGGCAGAACAGTACCAAATCTAGAATATGGACATGAGGATTTTCCGGAATTGTTGTTTGTTACTTCCGGCCTCATTTAAACTTGCCTAGATAGGTAATTTTCATATGCTTCACCCTTGCCATGTTTAACAACATTTAACATGGTTGTGTACCTAAACGAAAGCGAACTAAATAACTCAAATGTGGTGTTTCGTCAATATGCAACTCGTTGCATATTGAGCTCCACTTAACTTGTAGTATTGCTTGTTGCACTTTGCCATGCCATGCCTCGTTAAACCGGACATGCATCATACTTGTTTGTGCATCATGCCATGTTTATGCTTGTGCATTTACCATGTTGTTTATTTCTTTCCGGTGTTGCTTCTTAGTTCCGGTAATGTTGCGATTGTGAGGATTCGTTCGACTACGTCCGTTCATCTTCGTCATGGACTCGTTCTTCTTCCTTGCGGGATTCCAGGCAAGATGACCGCTACCCTGGATCTCACTACTATCATTGCTATGCTAGTTGCTTCGTTCTATCGCTATGCTGTGCTACCTATCTTTTGCTCATCAAGCCTCCCAAATTGCCATGAACCTCTGACCTTTGACACCCTTCCTAGCAAACCATTGCTTGGCTATGTTACCGCTTTGCTCAGCCCTCTTATAGCGTTGCTAGTTGCAGGTGAAGTTGAAGATTTCTCCATGGTGGACAGGATTTTGGTTGGGATATCACAATATCTCTTATATTATTAATGCATCTATATATTTGGTAAAGGGTGGAAGGCTCGGCCTTATGCCTGGTGTTTTGTTCCACTCTTGTCACCCTAGTTTCCGCCATATCGGTGTTATGTTCCCGGATTTTGCGTTCATTACACGGTCGGGTGATTTATGGGACCCCCTCGACAGTTCGCTTTGAATAAAACTCCTCCAGCAAGGCCCAACCTTGGTTTTACCATTTGCCTCACCACCACCTATATTTCCCTTAGGATTAATTAACCCAAGGGTCATCTTTATTCAGCCCCCCCGGGCCAGTGCTTGTCTAAGTGTTGGCCCGAACCAGAGCCACTTGCAGCGCCACCTCGGGGAAACTTGAGGGTTGGTTTTAGTTGTATGTAGTGTTCATCCGGTGTTGCCCTGAGAACGAGATATGTGCAGCTCCTATCGGGATTGTCGGTGCATCGGGCGGTCTTGCTGGTCTTGTTTTACCATTGTCGAAATGTCTTGTAAACCGAGATTCCGAGTCTGATCGGGTCTTCCTGGGAGAAGGTCTATTCCTTCGTTGATCGCGAGAGCTTGTCATGGGCTAAGTTGGGACACCCCTGCAGGGTATAATCTTTCGAAAGCCGTGCCTGCGGTTATAGGCAGATGGGAATTTGTTAATGTCCGGTTGTAGATAACTTGACACCAGATCCGAATTAAAACACATCAACCATGTGTGTAGCCGTGATGGTCTCTTTTCGGCAGAGTCTGGGAAGTGAACATGGTTTCTAGGTTATGTTTGTCGTAAGTAGGATTTCAAGATCACTTCTTGATCATTACTAGTTGATGACCGTTCCGCTTGCTCTTTTCTCGCTCTTATTTGCGTATGTTATCCACCATATATGCTTAGTTGCTGCTGCGGCCTCACCACTTTACCCCTTCCTTTCCCTTTAAGCGTTGCTAGTCTTGATACCCATGGTAATGGGATTGCTGAGTCCTCGTGGCTCACAGATTACTACAACAACAGTTGCAGCTACAGGTTATGCGATGATCATGACGCGAGAGCGATGCTTCCTTTGCGTTGAGTTCTTCTTCTGCTTCTTCGATCAGGGGATAGGTTCCAGGTCGGCAGCCTGGGCTAGCAGGGTGGATGTCGTTTGAGTTTTTGTTTGTGTTTCATCCGTAGTCGGATGATGCTAGTATGTATTGTGATGTTGTACTTGTGTGGCATTGTATGCCTCTTGTATGTATCCCCATATATTATGTAATGTTGATGTAATGATATCCACCTTGCAAAAGCGTTTCAATATGCGGGTCTATCCTTGGTGGGACCTTCGAGTTCCTTTTGGATAGGGTCGCATATTGGGCGTGACAAGTTGGTATCAGAGCCTCAACCGACCATAGGAGCCCCCTTGTTTGTTGGCCATTGTTGAGTCTAGAAAAAAACTATTTTTAGTCTTAGGATTATATATATCGGAGAGTAGGATCCTTTTTACTCCTCAGCCCCCTTCGTCGCTCTGGTGAGGACTCTTGACATAGATGTTTTGACTTTCCTCTCCTCAAATTTCACTAAAAAAATTTTAGGATCACGCGGGTATCTTGGGATCGTTCCGATATTCTTATGACGAGAACATTGTTCTTGGTGCCTCCTATCTATTATGTGGCATTGACCTGGGGAGTTGAGCTCCGAGGTGTTGTCGTCATAATTTTATCATTGCAGTTCTGGAATACCTGAGTTTTGCCGACATCGAAAATCTCTTTTATGCAGTTGTTGGTGAGATAACCTCGACGTCACCCAGTAATGGGGAGTTCGGGAGTATTGCCATAATTCGTATAACGGATGCTTTTCGAAGGTTGAGGTACACGATTTCCGAAGGTTTCTTGGTTATGTGTTGAAGGATGGATACAGCCTGGATGTAGGGATTGTTAGTTTGGGTGAGATATATTTCTTCCCCTGTATCCCCAACACCAGATTGCATAACGAGAAAGTTTCGGGAGTTTATAGGTGGGAATTCAAGTAGCTCCTAGAATATCTTTCTGACAGATGCATGATATGGGATTGGGTAAATCTCTATCATATGTATTTGTTCCGGCTTAATTCTGCAAGCCAATCCTTTGTTTTGTTTTATTTGTGGTATTCGAGTTGCTTCGAAGTCAAGCTTGATGCCATCCTCTCATAATTGTTTTCGATTGTGAGAATTCTTTTCAACCATTTGATGCATTTCAGGAGTCGCTTCCTTTCTTGATAGTCCATATGCCATCATTTCTGAATATTACTCATTCTCAACCTTCAACTTTTGTTCTCCTAATCTTACCGGTGAATCGTTCAAATATCCTCTAATCAGTTCATGATCTCTTCGTTCTCATGTATCTAAATCCCTTCAAGTATCTTCATTCATTTTCCAATTCTTCCCGGTGAATTGTGCCTTTGCTAATCTCATTTAAAAATTCTTACGGTGGTTCGTTCAAGATTTCTCTTCCTTCGTTATCGTATCAATTCACTCGTTTCTTTTGTTGTTTCAATCCTACCGGCGGTTCATGAAGACCTTCTCAAGTTTGCGATATGTCATTTCTCAATCCTTTTCAAGAGGAATAAGTTGCATGCCAAATCCATTTGTCACCCATTAAATTGGATGAGGATAAGCATAACGTAATTCTTATTCGTGTTTTATCCAAGTGTCTAATTCTTTTCTACGGGAGTTTGTTCGTGTTACCAATTTCTCAGCTATGTGTTGTTCATCCTTATTTCCGGAGTTCCAAGTTTTCCGCATTATCGTCGCGAAGCTCCATCTAAATCATCGCAAGGCTTCACCTTGTGTTTTCAACTTCTCTTTCTTTTTATCATCCTTTTATTACCGGAGTTCTTCATGGAGGCTCTACATGGTGGTTCATCAAGGATTCCTTTCAATCTTCAATTGTTCTTCAAGATTTCTCTCGAAGTTATGACCCGCTAAGCTATACTCTAAATTAAACATGGTGCTTAACACATGTTTTGTTTTGAGGAGCTCAAGCATTATTCATCTTGCATTCCGAAGTGCAATCTTTTCTACCTTATCTTTTGGGATGGTGTTATGTCATCCTTGGCAATTTCTCCTCGTGCTTCATGATTCACAAGTTGTCAGGAATGAGTTAATTAAATCCATCATTTTCTCTTCGTTCAAGATATCTTTTCGACCAATCAATCTCTTTGTTGGAGTTATCTTGGGTTAGATTTCACCTAAAACCTTCCCTAAGGAATGTTGCTATTTGTGGTGCTTATCAATGATCCAAGCTTTCTCCATATCCTTCTCGGTGAAATAGGTTTTTCATCTCTTCATTGTTCTCAAGCAAGCAATTGTTTCCGTTAGTGGCCGGTTGTCACCTCATAATTTTGAGATGTTTTCCATAAGCCCACTACAAGCTTATTCTTTTCGTTGTTGGTTTTCCAACAACTCTGTTATAACATTCTCGGAAGGGTGCTTTCCAAGCTCATTTCTGGCAGAAGTTGGCTTTTTCTTCTCCATTCTGATATTCCAATGATCTATCTTCTATTCTTTCTTCCGGAGATTGTGATGTTGCTCTTTTCACTCATCATCTCGATTGTGAAGATCATGTTCTTTTCGTGCTTATCCATTTAACCGGAGTGTTGTGTTCTCAATCAAGTTCTTTCATCTTGTCAAGTTTTGCCCCCCTTCACAGCCGGAGTGCTGTCTGAAATCTTTCTTACCCCTTGTGCCATTTTTTTCAATAGTTCCGGAGGTAGTGTGTTGTTGATTTCATCAAGTATCCTCTCATCTTGCCAAGTTCAAATTATGTTCCTTCCATGTTCAACCGGAGTGCTGCCCGAATTCTTCCTCTCTCATCTTGTTTTAGCCGGAGTGGTTTCGAATTCTATCTTGTCCATTAAACTCTTGATTCATGCCTTTGCAACCTTCAAGTTATCGTAATGTTCCTTGTTCCTCTTTTCTAACGGATTGTTTGCAATCTCGTTCATCTCTAATTGCTCAACCTCTCAAGGTTCGTGGTTTCACTCATTGGTCGAAGAAGCAACTTAGTTTTACCTCTTCTCTTCCTTTCTGTTTTCCCTCCGGTGCCATCCTAGATCTCGGGACGAGATCCTCTCGTAGTGGTGGAGTGTTGTAACGCCCCGGATACAACTTTCCATATTCGTAACTCCAACTCTTGCCTTTTCCGGAGATGTGATATGTTATTTCCTTCGTGGTTGGGTTTTTGTCTTTTGTTTTGCTTTTGTTCTCGTTATGCATCTCGTCTCATAGCATCATGCGCATTGCATCGGCATCGTTTTCATAAAACTTGCATCCGTCCGGGTTTCCCCGGTTCTCTCCGTTGTCCGTTCTGAGCCCCGACCACACTCGCACGCGCTCGCGGCACCTCCGAAATATTATTTTATAAGTGGCATAAAAATGTTCTCGGAATGGGATGCAACTTGTCGTGCGGTCTTATTATAGTGTAGACAGGCCGCCTGCCAAGTTTCATCGCATTCGGAGTTCGTTTGACTGCCCAACCGTTAAATATATAACCGCGATATAGTCGGTATATTCGTCGGACGTTTCGGTCTCTGAAACTATTGCCGAGCTGCCTTCTCTTCTCTCTTCTCAGCCCAACCCCCCTCCGCACAACCCATCTAATCCCTCTTTGCACAGTGCATCGAACCCCCTTCGCAACCATGTCTGAAACTTCCCCGAACCCGACCCGCACGGTCATGACCGTTGGATCCAGATCATCCCCCAACATCCCTAAAACATCTCCGTTTTATTATTTGGACTCCCTAGCCTATTTATTTTCGAACCGTTCGATTACGATCGGAGGGACCTAAATAACTCCTACCCTAATCCCCTACCTATATATAGTCTAACCCCAGCCCTGTCCCATCCATTCCTCCCCTATCCTATCGCCGCCGCCGCCACTTTGTTTTCCTCGGGATCCCTCCCAATCCAGCCGACCCGACCATCTCCCTCGTTTTCAGGGCTGTCCAATCCATCGATCCAACCAACCAGCAGCTCCTTCTCTGCCCCGACGAACCTCGACGCCGAGCACCAGCAGGAACTGCTCGCCGTGCCCCCTCCTGGTTCCTTTCTCTCCCTTCTCTGGTTCCTCCCTCTGCTAAGCTGGCTCTCTCTCTCTCTTTTGCTGAATCAGGGAACGCCATGGCCGCCTCCGACCTGAACTCCTCCAGCGCGCCCCTCCTGCAGCCATGGATGCCTCAAGCTAGGGCTTGCCCTGCCGCCCTTGCAAGCATGGCCTCGCCTTCGCGCCTCCGACGACCGGCCTCGTCGTTGCCGGCAACCCCAGGCCAGAGCCCCTCGCCGCCCTCTCCTTTTTCCCCCGCCTCCACCTTCTCTCTTTTCTCTGTCTCTCCCTCTCTCCCGCTCTGAACTCTCTCTGTCCCTTTCTTCAGGTACCTCATTCCCTCCGACAGAACGCACGGGAGCCACCTCCTGCCATCGCCCAGATCTGCCGCCGCGCCGTCCCGGAGTCCCGCAGCCGCCGCCTTAGGCGATTCCTCTGCTTCCCGTCTCTGCATCAAGCAGTGCTCGATCCGGTCGCCCCTGTTGACCGCGCGTGTGCGCCGTCCGCGTCCAAAACCAGCAGCAGCCCCTGCGGCCCAGCTTCCTCCTGCACCGAACCGGGCCATAGCCCATGGGTGAGGCCGCACCCCAGCAGCCCCATGCCGGCCTCCTCCAGATCCGAACCGGCCCAAGGCCTAGGGTGAGCAGCCCCCTCCAGCGCCCCTCTCCTGTACACTGCTAGCCTAGCCAGATTCGGCCCAGAGTAGTTTTTTTTCTGTTCTGCGAATTTGTCTATTTATCCGAGGATTAACAGTTTTACAGAAAACCCCCTGATATTCATGCATTTAATATCTCACAAACTGTGCATCGGATTAAAATAATTTATATATGTAAAATGCTCAGAAAATTGTGTAGATTAATAATATGCCACTTTCATCTATGTTAAAAATGTTTAACATGTTGTTTGTGTTTATTTTGCATAATGCCATGTTAAAATGATTTATTTCGTAACTAATTAACCGTAGCTCTGATTTTAATAAACTTTATATGTAAATAGGGTGGAAAAATGCCTAGTTTAACATGGTCCACTTTATTTTCCTGTTTAACAACCTTAAAATTGTGTTTAGGGCAGAACAGTACCAAATCTAGAATATGGACATGAGGATTTTCCGGAATTGTTGTTTGTTACTTCCGGCCTCATTTAAACTTGCCTAGATAGGTAATTTTCATATGCTTCACCCTTGCCATGTTTAACAACATTTAACATGGTTGTGTACCTAAATGAGAGCGAACTAAATAACTCAGATGTGGTGTTTCGTCAATATGCAACTCGTTGCATATTGAGCTCCAATTAACTTGTAGTATTGCTTGTTGCACTTTGCCATGCCATGCCTCGTTAAACCGGACATGCATCATACTTGTTTGTGCATCATGCCATGTTTATGCTTGTGCATTTACCATGTTGTTTATTTCTTTCCGGTGTTGCTTCTTAGTTCCGGTAATGTTGCGATTGTGAGGATTCGTTCGACTACGTCTGTTCGTCTTCGTCATGGACTCGTTCTTCTTCCTTGCGGGATTCCAGGCAAGATGACCGCTACCCTGGATCTCACTACTATCATTGCTATGCTAGTTGCTTCGTTCTATCGCTATGCTGTGCTACCTATCTTTTGCTCATCAAGCCTCCCAAATTGCCATGAACCTCTGACCTTTGACACCCTTCCTAGCAAACCGTTGCTTGGCTATGTTACCGCTTTGCTCAGCCCTCTTATAGTGTTGCTAGTTGCAGGTGAAGTTGAAGATTTCTCCATGGTGGACAGGATTTTGGTTGGGATATCACAATATCTCTTATATTATTAATGTATCTATATATTTGGTAAAGGGTGGAAGGCTCGGCCTTATTCCTGGTGTTTTGTTCCACTCTTGCCGCCCTAGTTTCCGTCATACCGGTGTTATGTTCCCGGATTTTGCGTTCCTTACGCGGTCGGGTGATTTATGGGACCCCCTCGACGGTTCGCTTTGAATAAAACTCCTCCAGCAAGGCCCAACCTTGGTTTTACCATTTGCCTCACCATCACCTATATTTCCCTTGGGAGTAATTAACCCAAGGGTCATCTTTATTCAGCCCCCCCGGGCCAGTGCTTGTCTAAGTGTTGGTCCGAACCAGAGCCACTTGCAGCGCCACCTTGGGGAAACTTGAGGGTTGGTTTTAGTTGTACGTAGTGTTCATCCGGTGTTGCCCTGAGAACGAGATATGTGCAGCTCCTATCGGGATTGTCGGCGCATCGAGCGGTCTTGCTGGTCTTGTTTTACCATTGTCGAAATGTCTTGTAAACCAGGATTCCGAGTCTGATCGGGTCTTCCTGGGAGAAGGTCTATTCCTTCGTTGATCGCGAGAGCTTGTCATGGGCTAAGTTGGGACACCCCTGCAGGGTATAATCTTTCAAAAGCCATGCCTGTGGTTATAGGCAGATGGGAATTTGTTAATGTCCGGTTGTAGATAACTTTACACCAGATCCGAATTAAAACACATCAACCGTGTGTGTAGCCGTGATGGTCTCTTTTCGGCGGAGTCCTGGAAGTGAACACGGTTTCTGGGTTATGTTTGACGTAAGTAGGAGTTCAGGATCACTTCTTGATCATTACTAGTTGACGACCGTTCCGCTTGCTCTTTTCTCGCTCTTATTTGCGTATGTTAGCCACCATATATGCTTAGTTGCTGTTGCAGCCTCACCACTTTACCTCTTCCTTTCCCTTTAAGCGTTGCTAGTCTTGATACCCATGGTAATGGGATTGCTGAGTCCTTGTGGCTCACAGATTACTACAACAACAGTTGCAGGTACAGGTTATGCGATGATCATGACGCGAGAGCGATGCTTCCTTTGCGTTGAGTTCTTCTTCTGCTTCTTCGATCAGGGGATAGGTTCCAGGTCGGCAGCCTGGGCTAGCAGGGTGGATGTTGTTTGAGTTTCTGTTTGTGTTTCATCCGTAGTCGGATGATGCTATTATGTATTGTGATGTTGTACTCGTGTGGCATTGTATGCCTCTTGTATGTATCCCCATATATTATGTAATGTTGAAGTAATGATATCCACCTTGCAAAAGCGTTTCAATATGCGGGTCTATCCTTGGTGGGACCTTCGAGTTCCTTTTGGATAGGGTCGCATATTGGGCGTGACAGCAATTGTGAAGCTTCAATTTCATTCTTTCCCAAGGTTGGGCAACATGCTCATGATCAAGTTGTTTAAAATTCATAATATTGTTCCTAAGAGTGATGATCTTAGCGGGAGGAAAATACTTAGAGATAAAAGCATCTTTGCACTTGTTCCAAGAATCAATACTATTTTTAGGCAAAGACGAAAACCAAACTTTAGCATGATCTCTGAGTGAAAACGGGAATAACTTCAATTTGACAATATTGTTATCTGTATCTTTCTTCTTTTGCATATCACACAAATCAACAAAATTGTTTAGATGAGTAGCGGCATCTTCACTAGGAAGGCCGGCGAATTGATCTTTCATAACAAGATTCAGCAAAGCGGTATTGATTTCCCAAGGGTCAACATCATTAAGAGGAGCAACTGGAGTACTAAGGAAATCATTACTATTGGTATTCGAGAAATCACACAATTTGGTATTATCTTGCACCATGGCAACAAGTAATCCAACACACCAGCAAACAGAAAAACGGCAAGCAAAAAAGAGAGGAGGAGATTGGGAAAGAGAGGGCGAATAAAACGGCAAGGGTGAAGTTGGGGAGAGGAAAACGAGAAGCAAATGGCAGATAATGTAAATGGGAGGGAGATGGGTTTGTGATGGGTACTTGGTATGTCTTGACTTCAGCGAAGACCTCCCCGGCAACGGCGCCAGAAATCCTTCTTGCTACGTCTTGAGCTTGTGTTGGTTTTCCTCGAAGAGGAGAGGGTGATGCAGCAAAGTGTAGCGTAAGTATTTCCCTCAGTTTTGAGAACCAAGGTATCAATCCAGTAGGAGGTTTCTCAAAAGTCCCACGCACCTACACAAACAAACTGAGAACTCGCAACCAACGCAATAAAGGGGTTGTCAATCCCTTCACGACCACTTGTGAAAGTGAGATCTAATAAAGATAGTATGATAAGATAAATATATTTTTGGTATTTTATAATATAGATGCAAATAAAGGTAGATTGAAAGCAAATATGATAAGAGATAGACCAGGGGGTCATAGGTTTCACTAGAGGCTTCTCTCAAAATAGCATAAGTATTACGGTGGGTGAACAAATTACTGTCGAGAAATTGATAGAAAAGCGCATAGTTATGAGATTATCTAGGCATGATCATGTATATAGGTATCACGTCCATAACAAGTAGACCGACCCCTTTCTGTCACTGGGTAAGGACACCGCAAGATTGAACCCAAAGCTAAGAACTTCTCCAATGGCAAGAAAGACCAATCTAGTAGGCCAAACCAAACTGATAATTCGAAGAGACTTGCAAAGATAACTCAATCATACATAAAAGAATTCAGAGAAGATTCAAATATTATTCATAGATAAACTTGATCATAAACCCACAATTCATCGGATCTCGACAAACACACCGCAAAAAGAGTTTACATCAAATAGATCTCCACAAGAGAGGGGGAGAACATTGTATTGAGATCCAAAAAGAGAGAAGAAGCCATCTAGCTAATAACTATGGACCTGTAGGTCTGTGGTAAACTACTCACAAGTCATCGGAGGGGCAAGGATGTTGATGTAGAAGCCCTTCGTGGTTGATTCCCCCTCTGGCAGAGTGCCGGCGAAGGCTCCAAGATGATATCTCGCGAATACAGAAGGTTACGACGGTGGAAATTGTGTTTCGTGGTGCTCCTGGTTGTTTTCGGGGTACGTAGGTATATATAGGAGGAAGAAGTACGTCGGTGGCCGCCTGAGGGGCCCACGAGACAGGGGGCGCACCCTACAGGGGGGAGCGGACCCCTATCTCGTGGGGCCCTTAGAAGCTTCTTGACTTGCACTCCAAGCTCTCCGGATCACGTTTGTTCCAAAAATCACGCTCCCGAAGGTTTCATTCTGTTTGGAGTTCGTTTGATATTCTTTTTCTTCAAAATACTGAAATAGGCAAAAAAAACAGCAATATGGGATGGGCCTCCGGTTAGTAGATTAGTCCCAAAAATGATATAAATGTGTAAAATAAAGCCCATAAATATCCAAAAGAGGTAATATAATAGCATGGAACAATCAAAAAATATAGATACGTTGGAGATGTATCATCCAGCACGCCCATCACCAACAATCCGCAACCTCAAGGTGACAAAGATGTTGGTTGATGGCGGGGCCGGCCTAAACTTGATCTCACTTGTTGTGGTCAAAAGGATGCACATCCCTGATGGAGACCTCGGGGAAACGGGCACGTTCCAAGGGGTTAACCCGGGGAGGAGCCAGCCAAAGGGAAAGGTCACGCTGCCCGTGACATTTGGAGGCGAGCTGAACCACAGGACGGAAAGGATTGTTTTTGATGTAGCCGAGATCCCCTTGCCTTACAACGGGATCCTCGGCCGCCCGGCACTAGCCAAGTTCATCGCGGCTTCACACTACGCCTACAACATGCTGAAGATGCCCGGGCCAATGAACATCATCACCGTCCCCTCCGACAAGAAAGATGCGCTGATCTGCACCGACCAACTATACCGAGAAGCAGTTGCAGCAGCTGCCACTAAGGCACCTGCTCCTACCAACGGAGCCCCGAGGGGGAAGAAGACCGGCGAGACCCCTCGCACCCACTCCGGCAAGCGCACCTCTTAGGGGTGTTGCGCTCCCGTTGAGGACGTTCCAGAGAGCTCCACCGGCAAGAGCAAGAAGTCCAGAGCCACACCACCAGCGACCAAGAAGGTGCCCGTCAAGGAGGACGGCACGGGGGGAGCTTTTACCATAAGCTCCACCCTCGACGGCAAATAGGAAAGCGAGCTCATCACCTTCCTGCAGGCGAATGTCGATGTGTTTGCATGGCAAGCCTCCGACATCCCCAGCGTTCCCAGGGAGGTGATTGAGCACCACCTTGCTGTCTGTCCTCATGCGCGGCCCATCAAGCAGAAGGTCAGGAAACAAGCTCTGGAGAGACAGGAGTTCATCACGGAAGAAATCAGAAAGCTAGAGGCGGCGGGCTTGGTGAGAGGAGTACTCCATCCGACGTGGTTGGCCAATCCGGTAGTAGTGTGCAAGGCAAATGGGAAGTGGAGGTTGTGTATTGATTACACCGACATCAATAAGGCCTATCCAAAGGATCCCTTCCTGTTGCCGCGCATCGACCAGATTGTTGACTCCATGGCTGGGTGTGACCTGTTATCATTCCTTGACGCCTACTCAGGGTACCACCAGATCTTCATGACGAAATAGGACGAGGAAAAGACAGCATTCATCACCCCATGTGGTACGTACTGCTTTTTACATATGCCTTTCGGGTTGAAGAGTGCTGGCTCAACCTTTGCAAGAGCGGTCCAAATTGGTTTCGAACCCCAGCTACATAGAAATATGGAAGCTTATATGGATGATATAGTGGTCAAAACCAAGGACAAGGCAACACTTATGCAAGATCTGGAGGAAAGATTCGGAAACCTGCGCAAGATCAACCTCAAATTGAACCCTGAGAAGTGTGTCTTCGGTGTCCCGTCCGGCAAGCTTCTCGGGTTCTTTGTGTCGCAGCGCGGGATTGAGGCAAACCCAGACAAGATTAGGGTCATCAAGCAGATTGAGGCGCCCAAACAGATCAAGGATGTGCGTCGGCTCATTGGCTGCATTGCCGCCATGAGCAGATTCATCTCCAAATCCGCGGAGCATGCCCTCCCCTTTTTCAAGATCTTAAAGAAGACGGGCCCAGTGGAGTGGACCCCAGAGGCCGAGCGGCGTTGCAAGACTTGAAGAAGTACCTCTCCTCTGCCCAGGTGCTGATTGCGCCCAAGCCACAAGAACCGTTGCTGCTATATCTAGCGGCAACAAACCAAGTGGTTAGCGCCACATTGGTGGTGCAGAGAGAGGTCGACAAGGAGACAGTAGCAGCGGTAGAGTCAATGGTTGGCGGGGTAGAACCCTCCCCGACAGGGCTCGGTCCCGGCAAGACTGAGTCCCCGGCAGGGCCCGGTCCCGGCAAGACTGGCGCCAGTATGACAGGACCCGCATGGCCAGGTGAAGTGGCGCAAAAGAAGAAGATGGTGCAGCACCCGGTTTACTTCGTCAGCTCCCTCTTGCAGGGAGCTAGGTCGAGGTATTCAGGTGTGCAAAAATTGCTCTTCGGCCTCCTTATGGCCTCGAGGAAGCTGCGCCACTACTTCCAAGCACACGAGATCATCGTGGTTACCCGCCTTCCATTGCAACGGATACTGCATAACCCAGATGCAACAGGAAGGATCGTAGAATGGGCCCTGGAGCTGTCAAGTTTTGGTCTAAAGTTTGAAAGTACCTCGACGATCCAGAGCAGAGTCTTGGCGGAGTTTGTGGCAAAATGGACCTCGACGCCTGACGAAGAGGTACAGGAGACTACTCTCCCCGACGAGGAAACAAGCAGCAACTGGATCATGTACTTTGATGAGGCCTTTTCACTGCAAGGCGCTAGTGCTGGTGTGCTGCTTGTCGCACCCACCGGAGAGCACCTCAAGTACGTCATCCAAATGCACTTTCCCCGGGAGATGTCAACCAACAACACCGCCGAGTACGAGGGTTTGCTTGCCGGTCTCAGGATCGCGGCGGACCTCGGAGTTAAAAAGCTCATCGTCAGGGGCGACTCGCAACTCGTCGTCAGGCAGGTCAACAAAGATTATCAAAGCCTGTTGATGGAAGCTTACGTAGATGAGGTGAGGAAACTGGAGGAGCGCTTTGACAGTATACAAGCGGAGCATGTCCCTCGGACGGAGAAAGACATTGCCGACTACCTGTCAAAGCGCGCTGCCCTCAAGCTACCTGTGGAACCAAGTACTTTTGTGCTTCAGTTAACTCAACCATCCGTTGAGCCGTCGACCGGGCAGAACAAGCGGAGGAAGCTAGGCTCCGGCAAGTACTTCCCCACCGAGCTCCCCGGAGCCGCCAGCGAAGATGTTGCCGTGGATGCCGATCCCGCCGCGGGACAACCGACTCCGGTAGGACCTTAGGTCATGGCCGTGGAGACGGCCACTCCCGTGGCAAAAGAGATGCCTTTGGTCCCTGTCATCGAGCCACACGCTCCGGCATGGGCACAACACACCGTTCGATTCCTTCAAAAAGGAGAGCTTCCTGAGGAGCAGGAAGAGGCGGAAAGAGTAGCCCGCCGGTCTTCTCTGTACCAATTCATTGATAACGTATTGTACAGAAAAAGACCGAATGGGGTGAAATTGAAGTGCATCTCCCAGGAAGAAGGACTAAAGCTATTAGCAAAGATACATGGGGTCATATGTGGCTCCCAGATAGGGTCGAGGGCCCTTGCCGGCAAGGCTTTCCGGCAAGGTTTCTTCTAGCCCACCGCCCTCCAGGATGCGACGGCACTAGTAACCAAGTGTGAAGCGTGCCAGTTCCATTTGAAGAAGCTTCATCAACCAGCTCAAGCCCTTCAAACTATCCCTCTCTCCTGGCCCTTCTCAGTTTGGGGGCTTAACATATTAGGCCCCTTCCCCCGTGCCGTCGGGGGCTTTGAGTACTTGTACGTCGCAATCGACAAGTTCACAAAGTGGCCAGAAGTGGAAGCAGTGAGGAAGGTGACGACGCAGTCAGCCATCAAGTTCTTCAAGGGACTAGTGTGCCGTTTTGGGATACCCAACAGGATCATCACCGACAATGGCAC
Organism: Triticum aestivum; assembly: GCF_018294505.1. NCBI lineage: Eukaryota > Viridiplantae > Streptophyta > Magnoliopsida > Poales > Poaceae > Triticum > Triticum aestivum. The sequence continues at coordinate 254,102,604 of NC_057795.1, forward strand.
ACAGTTCACAAGCCACGCCTTCATGCAATACAATGAGGATCTCGGCAGCAGGGTCTGTTTTGCCTCCGTGGCACATCCACGGAGCAACGGCCAAGTGGAGAGAGCAAATGCTGAAGTCCCGCAAGGCTTAAGAATGAAAACTTTTGACAGGCTGCGCAAAAGTGGAAGACGCTGGATTGATGAGTTGCCGGCGGTTCTTTGGTCGATCAGAACAACGCCAAATCGAGCCACCAGCCAGACACCCTTTGCCCTGGTCTACGGGGCAGAAGCAGTTCTCCCCACGGAACTCATGTACGGGTCACCTCAAGTGCTCTCTTATGATGAGCTTGAGCAAGAGCGATTGCGGCAAGATGACGCAACGCTCCTTGAGGAAGATCGTCTCCGGGCGCTATGAGCAGCATGCTACCAGCAATCCTTGCGCCGCTACCATATCCGCAAGGTCCATACCCGTAGCGTTGAGGAAGGAGACCTTGTTCTTCGGCATGTTCAGTCGGCCAAGAATTCCAACAAGTTGACGCCAAAGTGGGAAGGCCCTTATCGGGTAACATGAGTCACCAGGCCCGGCGCAGTCCACTTGGAGATCGAAGATGCCGTTCCAGTTAGTAACTCCTGGAACATCGAGCATCTTCGCAAGTTTTACCCATAAGGCGCGGCTGCTGAGCCTCCAGGCAAGCCACCCTTTTGTACAAGCCTTGCCGGCAATGCATGTAACCCTTTGTACAAAGCCAGGCGCAGACCCTGAGCACTAATAAAACAAAGCGCTGGTGCCCTAAGTTATAGCATGCATGCTAGGTCGAGTCTCCTCCTCGGTTAGGGTTGATAGTGCTTGGCAGCGGCTAACCCCTAGCTTAGAGGTCGAGTGTGCATCTCTTTGTTTCATCCCTGTCCTTCTTGGTTCGCAGGACACGTAAGTATTTTTGCCGAGCTGTCTGGAAGAGAGGAACGGACCGGTGCCCCGACCCCGGTAAGCCAAGGTTGCCGGGGGCTGCAAATACAAGGATCCGTCCACGGCAAGCCAAGGTTGCTGGGGGCTGCAGATCCAGATAAGCCTTTTATCCTCTATCATGCATTTCGTTATGAACTGGGGTATGTGGAAGCACGTTTTGTATCCAAGCTACCGTGCTCCCCTCTTTCTGAACCCAAGGATTATCTCTTGGGTTCGAAGTTGGTCGTAGTCGCAGCAGCAAGGGGAGAGAACGTGGAGCCCAAACTCATCTCATCCTTGCCTCCGCAAAGAACGTGAGAAAGGTCGAGAGAGATGGGGGAACGGCGAGGCCTGTTGCCGGGCGGAAAATGTTTACTTTAGATGGCAACAGGGATTCAATCCTTGCCGTGGGTTTCACCCGCGAATGAAAAGCCCGGCAAACATCCCTTTTTCATTAAAAACATCCCGTATAGGTACAGTTCATATGGAATGAAAAACATGAACAGGGGGATTACAAGTTCTAAATTCAACAAAGGCCCGAAGGCTTACAGGACTAAAAAGAGATAAGGTGTCCGTAATCCCTTTCTTGTCCCTCTCCTCGGGAAATGGAGCAAGAAGGCAAAAGGGGAAAAGAGGCGCCTAGGCGAAGCACGAGCAGCAGAAGGCACCAGGAGAACATCCCGGTGGCCACCCCAAAGGGAGGTTGGTGATGATGACGATGGTAGAAGAGATGGAAGACGAGGCGACAGGACTGTCAATACGCTACGAAGGCGTCGGTGCCTGCGTACTCCGACTTGACGCCTTGCCACCCGCTCTCTTCCTCTTCCACATCCTCCCCACGCCATCCGCCCAAGGAGGCTACCCCGAGAAGTTCAAGGAGCCGGCGACACGGATGATGGGGTCGCCGGTGCCACCCGGAGCAGCGCCCGACACCTAGTCGGACCCGTCATCCTGCCGCCTGCTACCCTTGTCATCGCTGCCGCTGTCCTCCTCGTCACCCTCGCTCGAGGAGGAATCTTCATCGTCGGAGGAGCTCTCCATGCAGCACCTTACGTGAGTACCGAAGTGCCCGAAGATCTTGACAGAGAGGATGCCACCCTCCACTAATTTAAAATGGAGAGTGAGCCCCTCCGTCAAGCTATGGACGCGGGCGAAGGTCTTCCACCCTCGACGGAGGTACATGATGTGAGGGGCGGGGAACTCGACATCAGCCCATATGTCGCTGTTCCCACAACCCCTCATATGCAGCCGCAATGCCTGCAGTGGATCCAGCTCCATCTCCGGCGCAAACAGAGTCGGGAGGTGAAGAAGACGGCGCGGCGGCTGGCGCAGCCTGATGAAGAACTCGCAAGGGTTGTCCCTGACGTGGCCGTCCACCGGAGGAGGGGCCGCTGGCGGAGGCGAAGCCGATCTGCCGCCCCGTCCTCCTCTCCCTCGAGCACCACGGTGGCCTCGACCTCGCCCCCTCCCCCTCTAAGAGGCGGCTCCTCCACCACAAGCTCTGGGGGAGGAGCAATGCATTGTCGAGCTAAGACCCTCGCCGCCACCGATGAAGCGTCGCCACGCCCCCTCACCATGGCAGAAGAAAGGAGGAAGCAGGAATGGGGAGAGGCGGATGGCGAAGGGTTGAGAGGCACCGTTCCTCCCGCTCCCCTCTTTATAAAGGGGCGAGGGCGAGGCTCGGCCTCCCCCTCTCGGCCAATCCGGCCCGTTGAAGTGACAGCAAGCGGGGCCGTCGACCGCCCTCCCTTCTCCATTGAAGGCGCGTGGGAATCGACCCATGCACGCGCACGACTTCCCACATCCCGTGCGCCTGTCATTCACCCTGCATCGTGCATGCAGCGAACGTGGCGCAAAGGATAGGCGCAGTGGGACGTGTGGAGCGACGGTTCCCAAATGAGGGCAGTAAATGAGCAGCGGCCCTGCCGTCCCAAAGAGACACGCAAGCCGCCTCTTTACTGTCCACCACGGGATGACGCCAACATGCTTCCGTCATGCGCGCGTCCGACCCCCACGTCGCGCGTTCAACGCGGCTCGTGGGGAAGCGCAGCGGACGGAACAGTCACCACCGTAAAAATCTGCCCCAACTGCCCGCGCACCATTTTGGGCCTGGCCCAACAACATGCTGCGCTTATGTATGGCCCAGGCCCGGGGGCTCATGTCAATGTACAAAAGTAGGGGCTCTCCTTTTGACCCCATTAGTTGTGCACGGGCATTTAGAGCCACCCGCCACGGCCACGCATAACAGCGCAGGAAAGGGAAGCCAGAGAGAAGCCGAAGGCACAAGGCAAACAAAGCAACGACAAGGACCAAGGCCACAAAGATCGGATGGACGAAGCAGGTTTCCCCGGCAAAGACCCTTGCCGGGGCAGCCTCAGCGGCCCCGGCAATACCCTTGTCGGGGCAGCTCACCCACACCAGCTGAGCAAGCCACCTTTGAGCCCACCAACGCTGGGCAAACGCATTGGGACAGGGCTCGGGAGTCACCTCCGTGGTGGCATGTAGATCTTTGTGAAGACAAAGAATAGTTAAGATCAAATGAGGATATTAAGGCAACAATCCTCGGCAGGGTTCTTACCGAGGAAGCCCATGAGACCCCCGGCAAGGTCCTTGCCGGGGATGACGGCATGCCGCGGCAAGACCCTTGTCGGGCCACCCGGCAAGGCCCTCGCCAAGCGCACCAGCAGGGCCACTACCAGGCCCACGCCAGCCAAGTCTCCGCCGCCGTACGCATGCAGCTGCCGACCCAACCAGCTGGGCAGGCACCTGTGTGGCAACATGCAGCCCTTCGTAGAGGCTCTACCATCGCGCCACCTCAGTTGCCTGCCTGCCTACATGGCACCGCATGCATCGCTGGCCAGGGCGCGTGTCAAAGCAAGGAGGAGCGGCGAAGGACGGTACGGGCCTCGCAACCGTCCCCGATAAAGTGAAGGGACACCTAAGCCTCACATTAAATGCAGTTTGTCCTATAATACCAGCGATAAGCTCACAGCGCTGTAGCACTTTCCACCTCCTGCCTGCCACTGTGGCAGCCCCTTTCGCCTACAAAAGGAGGCCCATGGCGCACTGGAGAGGGATTCGGCTCTTTCGAACCTGGCAGCACCCAGAGCTAGTTCAAGAGCTCAAGAACGCTAAATACATCCACCAAAGCAGGATCGTAGGGTTTTACGCATCTTTGCGGCCCGAACCTGGGTAAATCCCCTTTGTGCTGTCTACTAGTCCCGCTCTTCTCACGATCCCCGCTCCCCGCAACCGTAGTAGGGATTCCAGTGATCCCATATGTGTTGTTTCCCACCGATAGTGAGACTGAAACGTTACGAAGGGGAAACAGAGAGTTTGCATTGCAAACTCGGTGGGACCGATCGCTCATCTCGGTTAGACCGAAACGTTACGAAGGGAAACAGAGAGTTTGCAATCCCATCTCGGTGAGACGAGATCCCTATCGGTGAGACCGAAGTGACTAGGGTTTCTGGCAGTGGCTATGTCAAATGAACTCGGTGGCGCCGGATGGATCAAATCGATGGGGCCGAGTTTGACTTTTGGTTTGGGACATATGTGGATATGAGAAAGTGGTTGCGGGTTTTGGGAGCATATCATAAAGCATTTTGAGCAAGCAAGCAATTAAGCAACACCTCATCCCATTTTAATAGTATTGGCTTTTCCTATGGACTCAATGTGATCTTGGATTACTAAAAATAAAATGTAGAGTCTTGAGCTTTAGAGCTTGAGCCAATCCTTCGTCCTTAGCATTTTGAGGGGTCCACATTCCTAATCCATGCCATGCCAATCATTGAACTTTCCTGAGATATTCATCATGAAATAGCATTAGTTCAATGAGCTATATGTTGTTAATTATTACCAAAACCACCCAGGGATAGTTGCACTTTCAGCCAGGCAGGCGCCAGCGAGCGCGGAGCGCCAGTTTCCTCTTTGGTGCAAGGGAAGCAAGCCGCAGGCGCGTTGTCCCGAGTAATCAGCCAAACGTTTCCTTTCTGGTGCAACAAGACCAAGACCGTTGGGACGGCAGGACGGAGGTCATCATCGAGCCTACGGCAGCGTCATGACCAGAGGCCTTTCGTAGGCAAAGACCACTTTAGTCAGGATAGGATGTACTACTTGTCCCCTTTGGCCGTTGTGGGATCCCTTCCCGCCAACATTTGGGAAGAGGACCAAGGCCATTATAAATAGGACTTAGCCACCACCATAGAGGGGGATCGAATCCATTCTCACCCAACCACCTCACCAGCTCTCTTGAGCTCAAGAACACCTCACCTCCTGAGGTCAGTTCATCCACTATACTTGTTCATCCTCAGCCCTTCAAGGCAATCCACCAAAATGTTGGAATAGGGTATTACACCGCAAGGTGGTCTGAACCAGGATAAACTGTTGTGTCTCTTTGTCTTTTTGAGCCCGACGCGCTAGGCTTAGGAGGATTGCGAGTAGGCAGGCTGGGTAGGTTGAAATCTCCGCACGCTCCCTAGAGTTCAAACCTTTCAAGGGTTTGCGGAAACCGTAATCTGACACATTCGCCCTGCCTTCTTCAGAATTTTGAAGAACGGCAGGGCGCGCTCGGTAGACATGGAAATGAACCTACTCAGCGCGGCAACACATCTTGTTAAATGCCTCACATCCTTGACTTTCTTGGGCACTTGAATCTGATCGATCGCTCTGATCTTGTCGGGGTTGGCCTCTATCCCTCGGTGAGGCACAAAGAAGCCAAGTAGCTTGCCAGAGATAACTCCAAACACCCATTTCTCAGGGTTCAACTTCAAGCTGATCTTGTGCAGGTTTGCAAAGGTCTCTTCCAAGTCCTGAATAAGTGTTGATTTATCCTTGGTTTTGACCACTATATCATCCTTGTAAGCTTCAATATTCCTGTGCAACTAAGGGTCAAACCCAATTTGCACTGCTCTGGCAAAAGTGGATCTTGTGCTCTTTAACCTGAAGGGCATCCGCACAAAGCAGTACGTGCCACATGGGGTTGTGAGCATGGTCTTTGATACTCCCCAAGTGCAAGGAATCATCGTAGCAATTTCCAAAGATGGATCTGATAAGTATGGAGTGTCGAACCCGCAAGGAGCTAATGGTAAGATCAATATTCTTTCAACTCCTATCTGCCACCGATACAACTCTACGTATACCGAGCATTTGCTTTCATCTAGAAACGAGAAATAAAACTAGTTTGTGGGTATGAAGAGGATAGATTTGCATGGTAATGGAGAACTAAAATATAAAAATAAGTGTTGTTAACATAAAGTTAGAATATATTACTATATAATATAAATAGCGGGTGTGGAATAATGATGGGTCGGTGTGCGGAATTGTCCTAGCCAATTGTTAACAAGATCGGTAGTCGTTATTGAAATTTTATATGAGGGGGAAGCATAAGCTAACATACTTTCTCTACTTGGATTGTATGCACTTATGATTGGAACTCTATCAAGCATCCGCAACTACTAAAGATCATTAAGGTAAAACCCAACCATAGCATTAAAGTATCAAGTCCGCTTTATCCCATATGTAACAACCCCCTTACTCGGAGACGTATTAGCATCCCCAAGCTTAATTTCTGCTCGCCCTCAAGTAGGTAAATGATAAAAGAAATAATTTATGAAGTGTGAATGCTATCAAGTGCACAAGTTTGATTAATGATAATTTCATCTACTTTTTCTAGCATCATTATATATCATAACAGTAGCTTATCTCGTAAAACTTCTCATCATCAAGTAGCAAGCTATTCACAAGTTAAAGTATAGACCATAAAGTTTCTTGAAAACTAACAAACTACGTTATCAATCACCAAACAATTGCAATTCATCTTACTTTCAAGAAGGGTCTATGTAAGAGCTTTGATTTAGCGAATTCCACATACTCAACTATCATATAGTCTTCCATGATTGCTAACCCTCAAAGCTTATTTTTAGCACAAATAGCATCCGTCGAACACAGAGAAAGATAGGGGCTTAATGTTTTGCCTCCCAACTTATTTATCATATAGATAATCGTCAACAATAATAATTCATGATCAAATATATTTGAATAGCCATATGTGCTTAGACCTTTCCCCATCACATGATGCTTGCCAAAAGAATGATTGAGGTTGAAATAAGAAGGAATACTATTGACTCTTGCATAAAAGAAATAAAAGCAGAGGTTGTCATGCGCTTTTTAATTTTGGATGTGCAAATCCTTAATGCAAAGGAACATCACGTCATATTGCGCTTGCCAACTTTATTATGCAGTCCGTCGCTTTTATTTCTTTACCATCACAAGTTCATACAACGCTTATTTTCCCTTACGATAGAAGATTATACATATTTAGGAGCAATTTTTATTTCTTTTCGCCCTGATATCAACTTACTTGAAGGATCTTATTCAATCCATAGGTAGATATGGTGGACACTCATGGCATGAAACAGTGTTTAAGGGTTTTGGATGCACCAGTAGTATCTCTACTTAGTACAAAATTTTGGCTAGCAAAAGATCCTAAGCAAGCACCACATGTTAGAGGATCCATAACAATATAACTTCTATACAAATATACCCAAACATAACTCATTATGTTGTCTTCCTTGTCCAACTTCAACTGATTTGCTCAAGTTTGAAATAATTAATGGGGCTCACAATCATAGAAGATTTCTAAGATAGTATATTTGTATGTGAAATCTCTCTTCCTTCAATATTCTTTCATGAATTGTTCAAGTGATCAATGTTGTGTTTGCTAACTTTCAATAAATTTTACCACCTATACTTCTTATATGTGAATTAATTACTCCCCATGCACTACAAAAAAAATACACTTACATGATGATACGTGTTTGTCATAGTAGGTCGCGTTTTTTGTCATGCATGTACATCCATGACGATTCTATGACAGAATCAAGATAGTCATACATGTGTTGTTGTAGAAGTGTTCCATGACATTACCAAAATTATCATCACGGAAGTGTCCACTTCCATGACGATAAATCGCGCGTAACAAAAGTGCTTTCTTCAAGGGTGACCGACACGTGGCATCCACCGTAACGGAACGCTGTTAAGCTATCGGGTCTGCTTTTGGATCCGATAACCCGTTAATAGCCAGGACCAATGGGAAATTTCCACGTGTAAAATTCTGATTGGCCGAAGGGAACACCTGTCAGCTCGTCAGTGGGCCAGATGTCGCCCGTCCATTGGAGGAGACATGCCTATGATACATCGACACGTGGCGGGGCCCAACAGAGACCCATATAGGTTAAAAAGGTCGTCCCAGTCAAAGGCCCGTAGTACTTACTCAGTACTAGTGGGCCAGCCCAATAACGGCCTATTTAATAAAGGCCCATTTACGGCCCGAAGCCAGATCTGGCCCATTAATTGTTCGCCGAATATTTGGGCCCAATTACAGCCCAGTGACTTTCGACCTATTAGTGGTCCGATGTAGACATGGCCCATTTCCGCCTGGTGTGACTTTTGGCCTGGGAATGGCCCGTGCTGCCCATGGGCCATATATGGTCTGATGGGACATCGGGCCCACTAACGGCACGTGATAAAGGTGGCAACAGTTAAGCCCAATGTGACTTTGGGCCTGTTAACGGCCTGTCAATAATTCGGCCCATTGATCCATGTACTAAGCTTTCGGCCTCTTAAAAGCCCTTGCTATCGGTGGGCCAACTAAGGCCCGAGATATGTTTCGGCCTGGTAACGGCCCATGATATAACTGGGCCCAAAAAGGCCCGGTCTACATTTCAGCCTACTGAAGGCCCGTCGATGACTAGCGAAAATTAAGGCCCAACATGCATTTCGGCCTCCTAAAGGCCCATGGTTTCATCTGGGCCATAACATGCCAGTACAATATTCAGCCTGTTAATGGCCCAACGCTACCTTGGCCAAACTAAGCGTTGGGTCCACAAAAGGCCCAACTAAAATATAGGCCGGAGTAAGTTGTGGGCCTGGCGCAAAGTGAAGGCCCCAATCATTTGGGCCCAAGAAAGATGCAGGTCGGCCCAATTGTGGCCCGCTAAAAACCAGGCCCGTTAGTGGCGATTGTTTCGGCCCGGTCGACTACATCAGATTTTTTTTCACATAGCGAATGATGGCAGTAATTAGTAGGAATTAAGAACAAACCTACTCTATACAATAAAGAAATTACGGCATAGTAACTAAGAATAAACCTACACTATACAATAGAGGATTTATGGTATATTACATCCACTGGGCATCGAAGTTCACCACTAGTGATCATAAAGCGCAACGAAGAAGCAGATTACAAAAACTGGGCACCATTGCAGCATAACAAAATAATACTGAACCGAGACCACTTCCAAGACAGTTCAAGAAAGGTTCGCCTTGCGCGGGAACTGCTGCACAAGATGCTGAGCAAGGCTGTGAGACCGGCCTAGCATGTCGGTCATAGCTTCTAGGTGTAGTTGTTTAGCGATGAGGTTCTCATTGGTGTTCTCCACAATCTTTCTTAGAGACAGGACTTCATGTCAAAGTTGAGTTGCAGAATGCCTTTCTGCTAGAACTTGGGACTGAAGAAGTCGAACTGATTTAGACAACGAATTCTGTGAGCTTGTCTGACTACTAGTCTGAAGTAACTTGAACACTGCATCAAGACAAGACTTTGGGGTTGTCTCGCTATCTTCAAGATGTTTTGCCTTATTTGCTGCAATTTATGGTCGGTTTGTCTCACAGCCTTCCGTAGACTTGTGCATGCCATCAGGCATATCACCCTGAAACAAAGCAGAGAGATGGCATGTTTTGCACATGTATAAACAAAGACGATAACTGTGCTGTCAATTCCATCCAATTTCAAATTCGAAAATAAAGAGTAAGTTCAAAATATCAATAGCATAATTTGACATTGTTCATAATGTGGGGAGCTTCACCACACTACTGGATTACAATGTCAACATAACAAGCATAGATGAAGGGCAAATAAAATCATTGTATCTATTTTGGTTAATGTGCATGGCATGTTGTTCATATCATCAGCCACATCAGTAAGATAAAACAGGAGATGACAAGTTGCAAACATGGGTTGCTTCACTACACACTAGATTATAGATCCACAAAAACAAGCATACATATAGGGAGTATTGAGTAATGTGCATGGTATGAATAAGGAATTTGGTTTTACAAGTAAAACTTAGAACTTACGGTTCTTGCAAACATGCATTTTGATAGAAACAACAAACTAAACAGCAGTAAACGATAGGGAGTATGAGAAAATTAAACAACAGTTGAGGATAAAGGATTTAGAAGGACTGACTTACATTAATAGTTAACACTGGCTTTATAATGCCCTTCTCCATGTCAAGGGAAGGATAACTAAAGTATTTCAACATAGAATCTTCTTCATAAGCATTGCCTGTACTCTACATTTTGTGGAGAGTAATTATATATATGATAATACTGGAAGGGATAGAGGATAATGAAGATAAGATGCAGATTGATGCTACATAATCAACTACCAATCTCTGGAAGTACAAGCGTTACAGGACAAAATGTACTAACAAGAGCAATGTGCTACACTTCTGCACTGGCATTGTCTGTGTATTCTAATTTTTGGTAACATTAAATATAGATATGATCTTTTTTAGTAAATGGTGTGTGAGGGAGATAAGATGCAGAATGGTACACAATGAATCAAACCCTCTTCCCATAATACAAGAGTGTTTTGAACACTGGTGTACTGTAAAAAACGTTCTTATATTATGTGACGGAGGGAGTAGCTATTAATGTAAGTAAAGTGATAGACGACGTTCAGTCCTTACAAGAGGACTGCAGAGCTAAACCTCTTCAAAAGCATTGGGTTGGTTCTAAATTTATGTAAGAGTCCATACAGATCTTATAATGTCCACCAAATGGACAATAAAGAGGCTAACCTGTGTAGTGATGCTACATAATCAAACAGCTATGAAAGTAAGTATGGTCATACATGGCAAGAGGTACTCATAAGAGCAATGCAGTGTGCAGTATAGTTGCGAGATTATGTGGTCCCTTGAGAATGAATGTTCTTCTGCTAACAGTTTCCGTACAAGTGAGACGTTAAGGCAAATGCAAAAATGTAGTTCAAATTGTGATGTGATATCATAGACAGTACCTTACACTGCGGCCGAGACCAATGTGTAACAAGATTATTCCAGTCACCGTTGGATAAATGTAGCACCGGAGACTCTACAAAAATTTCGTTTAGAGGCTTTCCATTGAAGTGCGCTTGCCTCAAGGAACGATACTTCATCAATGAGTGCTTGAGAAGTGCAACCAACCCTTGCTCGTCTTCACAATCCAGTTTGGTCCTCGCCTATTTAAAAGAATGAAATCTTGTGTCTTCTGTCAGCAGAAACATGTGCAGTAATGACCATGAAAATTAAATAGCAGTTGAGGATAAAGGCTTTAGAAGGACTGACTTACATAAACAGTTAACACCGGCTTTATAATGCCCTTCTCCATGTCAAGGGAAGGATAACTAAAGTATTTCAGTATAGAATCTTCTTCATAACCATTGCCTGTACTCTACATTTTGTAGAGAGTAATTATAGATATGATAATAGTGGAAGGGATAGAGGATAATGAAGATAAGATGCAGATTGATGCTACATAATCAACTACCAATCTCTGGAAGTACAAGCGTTACAGGACAAAATGTACTGATAAGAGCAATGGGCTACACTTCTGCACTGGCATTGTCTGTGTATTCTAATTTTTGGTAACATTAAATATAGATCTAATGTTTTTTAGTAAATGGTGGGCGAGGGAGATAAGATGCAGAATGGTACACAATGAATCAATCCCTCTTCCCATAATACAAGAGTGTTTTGAACACTGGTGTACTATACAAAACGTTCTTATATTATGTGACGGAGGGAGTAGCTGTTAATGTAAGTAAAGTGATAGACGACGTTCAGTCCTTACAAGAGGACTGTAGAGCTAAGCCTCTTCAAAAGCATTGGGTTGGTTCTAAATTTATGTAAGAATCCATACAGATCTTATAATGTCCACCAAGTGGACAATAACGAGGCTAACCTGTGCAGTGATGCTACATAATCAAACAGCTATGAAAGTAAGTATGGTCATACATGGGAAGAGGTACTCATAAGAGCAATGCAGTGTGCAGTATAGTTGCGAGATTATGTGGTCCCTTGAGAATGAATGTTCTTCTGCTAACAGTTTCTGTACAAGTGAGACGTTAAGGCAAATACAAAATGTAGTTCAAATTGTGATGTGATATCATAGACAGTACCTTACACTGCAGCTGAGACCAATGTGTAACAAGATTATTCCAGTCACCGTTGGATAAATGTAGCACCGGAGACTCTACAAAAATTTTGTTTAGAGGCTTGCCATCGAAGTGCGCTTGCCTCAAGGAATGATACTTCATCAATGGGTGCTTGAGAAGCGCAACCAACCCTTGCTCGTCTTCACAATCCAGTTTGGTCCTCGCCTATTTAAAAGAATGAAATCTTGTGTCTTCTGTCAGCAGAAACACGTGCAGAAATGACCATGATAATTAAACAGCAGTTGAGGATAAAGGCTTTAGATGGACTAACTTACATTAACAGTTAACACCGGCTTTATAATGCCCTTCTCCATGTCAAGGGAAGGATAACTAAAGTATTTCAGTATACAATCTTCTTCATAAGCATTGCCTGTACTCTACATTTTGTAGAGAGTAATTTTAGATATGATAATAGTGGAAGGGATAGAGGATAATGAAGATAAGATGCAGATTGATGCTACATAATCAACTACCAATCTCTGGAAGTACAAGCGTTACAGGACAAAATGTACTGACAAGAGCAATGGGCTACACTTCTGCACTGGCATTGTCTGTGTATTCTAATTTTTGGTAACATTAAATATAGATCTGATCTTTTTTAGTAAATGGTGGGCGAGGGAGATAAGATGCAGAATGGTACACAATGAATCAATCCCTCTTCCCATAATAAAAGAGTGTTTTGAACACTGGTGTACTGTACAAAACGTTCTTATATCATGTGACGGAGGGAGTAGCTGTTAATGTAAGTAAAGTGATAGACGACGTTCAGTCCTTACAAGAGGACTGCAGAGCTAAACCTCTTCAAAAGCATTGGGCTGATTCTAAATTTATGTAAGAGTCCATACAAATCTTATAATGTCCACCAAATGGAAGATAACGAGGCTAACATGTGCAGTGATGCTACATAATCAAACAACTATGAAAGTAAGTATGGTCATACATGGCAAGAGGTACTCATAAGAGCAATGTAGTGTGTAGTATAGTTGGGAGATTATGTGGTCCCTTGAGAATGAATGTTCTTCTGCTAACAGTTTCCGTACAAGTGAGACGTTAAGGCAAATGCAAAAATGTAGTTCAAATTGTGACGTGATATCATAGACAGTACCTTACGCTGCAGCCGAGACCAATGTGTAACAAGATTATTCCAGTCACCGTTGGATAAATGTAGCACCGGAGACTCTACAGAAATTTCGTTTAGAGGCTTGCCATTGAAGTGCGCTTGCCTCAAGGAACGATACTTCATCAACGATTGCATGAAAAGCACAACCAACCCTTGCTTGTCTTCACAATCCAGTTTGGTCCTCGCCTATTTAAAAGAATGAAATCTTGTGTCTTCTGTTAGCAGAAACATGTGCAGTAATGACCATGAATGAAATTAGAACATTACTTACGCGTAAGTTGCGGAGGAAGACTGGAAATTGTTCTGTCTGCGGTATAATCTTTCCACGAAGGAAAGATGCGCACAAAGTTCCTGACAACAATATAAGCTTTGTCTTCTAAACTGGGAAGAAATGGAACAAGGCTCCTATTTGCTGCAATTGGGGCTCTCTCTGGTTCGAAAAGGGATTTCGCAACTGGATTTCATGTACTATTTGCTGGAATGGGGGTTTTGCGTCATAGAGCTAGTGCTATGTCAACTAGCATCATCATACTGTTTGCTGGAGTTGGGGTCTGCTGAGTTGGGGCATTAGAAATGAACAGTGTAGTAGGGATAGAGTCTGCTAGAGTTTGGGTGTTTTGTGTCTCAGGTGATATTGCAACTACACCTAATTGGCTATTTGATTTATCAGGTGCCACTACCATTTCCAAATACTTTGCTTGTGCTCGTCCATGATCAGCAATCGCCCTCTTCCTTTTGTACATCTGATACACAAGAACAACATTTGAATGGATAAATATGGTATGATGACAGATGAATATGTACTGAAAATGGATAGGCAGGGCGTATTCACATACACGATGTGTAAACTAAGCTAATGGCAGTTCAACAAAGTAGAAGCAATACAAGGCATCAGTTGCAAGATATGTGCGACCAATATAACCTTGGAAAGTTAGAGCAAGCACCTTGATGGGTGAATAAGATAGGGCATCTTCCTCTGACTCCTCCACTAGGGAGCTACATTGACTTAGGTCTCCCTCTAGCTCAGAATCACTGTTAGGATCATATTCTGAGCCTGAATCTATAGGTGGAGAGCGTTTGCATTGCATTGCATCTAGACTTGATTTCAGTCCCTTAATGCCAAGTTTGACAGCCATGGAATTGTTCTGCTTTATTCTTTTCATGCGCGCAAGCTCATAATCATTATGATGCTGTTCAGAATCTGCGATTCATGAAAACATAAAAAGTAGTCAGATTATGTATTGAATGCATTGCGGATTCAACTTGAAGAGTGTCTCCCTATAGACCCCTGCATATGCAAAGTTCACCCCCCAACCGTGCTGACCAGACCACACAGAGAAATGCAAACCCCTTATGTCTCTATAACTGGAAGACACACATTTCAAAACTGAAGTAGGAACATTAGAATCATATGAAATTCGTATTTGAACAAATAAACAAAGGAATTATGAGTGGCATAATGTTTAGCTTCAAGGGTGGAGTGTTGGTAGTGCGACACAAAGCAAGTAGGCAGATTGTATTCCATGTGAAAGATCGAAGCCTATGTAAAAGCTGGAAATGACACTTTCTTTCTATACAATGCAGTGTTCGTTGCCCACACATGATGGAAGAGATCACATAGAGAAATACTATTCACTCATGTCTACGGTTCCACTATTTATAAACAGGGTGGTCCACCCTAAAAGAATATTGAAAACAAATATGATAAGGCAAGCATAGATTTTGTGAATCAATCATTTACTTGTGAGCTTACTAAGACAAAGTATGCAGAAGTGTAACTGTAGTAAGAGACCGTCCAAAATCTGAATCGACAACTTTGTCTAGCACTTATTGTTTGCAACTAATCGAAGTGAATAATTGGATATTATATCGAATGAGTAAGAAAGACAAGTAAAATTGTCAACAAACCTGGCTTGCAGTAGTAATCTGGGTCAATGTCACTACGACCAACAATCCAAAATGACTAGTGTCTGTTCCTAGGGCCGGAATTTTGAAAACCCTGTGAACTTATTGGTACTAAAGATTACTCAAATACATCTGAACCATTAAGTGTAGGTAGCACTCAGCACACAACAAACCCTAATTATAGTCTTGCCTAATGAGTAATGAATCAATTAGAAAATGGGTGATGAGGAGTGGCTGCTGAGTGTTGAGGATGTATCGCAGGATAAATCGGGTTGGCTTAGTGAGTGCTGCACACCTGAGCCCTGAACGGACTCGGAAGGTAGGCACGGGGGCGCGCCCGGGCAGCGGTGACCCTGTTGGGCGAGCGGCTCCTGACATCCTGTTAGTCCGGCGTCTCCTCCTAGATTCATGCCGTCCGGGGACGGCAAGTCGCCATTGAGGCAGGCGGCTGGGCACGAGTAGAGATCATAAGCACGCAGTAGAACGGAGGGGAATCGAGGCCTGGGATGATCCAAAATCCCTGGGTGGGCCGGCCCACCGTGGGCACCCTGTAGAGATACACACCCGAGCGGCAAACATGCATTTTTGAAACTAATTTAGGAACATTTAGCTGACCAATTAGACGACTCTATTTTAATAATATCAGATTCGTATTTGAACAACTAAGCTTGTTTAGCTTGATGGTTGCAGCAGTGCTATTATGACACGAAGCACATATTCTGATCGTATAGTGATCATAGAAGGGGGAAACTCTAAGCATATTTCAAAAGAGGGTTTCTCCTCTGATTTCTCTTCAAGAAACCACCACGGAACCAACATGATCAATTAAACCCTAAGCATGATCAGTTAAACCGTATTATGACCGTGCCATGGCAGATTTGAAGCTGCAAACCAGAGAAATGATATTTAGCATCCATTGTTTGCTTCGAACTAAGAACTAAATTCTAAGAGCTGAAAATAAAGTAGTAACCAAGTTACAATCTATTTTCTGGTTGAGACCAAAAAGTTGAGGAGATATGAAGTCCCACCTGTCTTGCGGCGCCGTGTAGGCATCGGGGGTTGATAACCCACAAGTGTAGGGGGTCGCAACAGCTTTCGAGGGTAAAGTATTCAATCCAAATTTATTGATTCGACATAAGGGGAGCCAAAGAATATTCTTGAGTATTAGCAGTTGACTTGTCAATTCAACCACACCTGGATAACTTAGTATCTGCAGCAAAGTATTTAGTAGCAAAGTAGTATCATAATAAAGGTAATAGTGCAAAAGTAATAATAATTGTTTTGGGGTTTTTGTAGTTGTTGTAACAGTAGCAACAGAAAAGTAAATAAGCAAAGACCAATATATGAAAAGCTCGTAAGCAATGGATCAGTGATGGATAATTATGCCGGATGCGATTCCTCATGTAATAGCTATAACATAGGGTGACACAGAACTAGCTCCAATTCATCAATGTAATGTAGGCATGTATTCCGTAAATAGTCATACATGCTTATGGAAAAGAACTTGCATGACATCTTTTGTCCTACCCTCCCGTGGAAGCGGGGTCCTAGCGGAAACTAAGGGATATTAAGGCCTCCTTTTAATAGAGAACCGGAACAAAGCATTAGCACATAGTGAATACATGAACTCCTCAAACTACGGTCATCACCGAGAAGTATACCGATTATTGTCACTTCGGGGTTGTCGGATCATAACACATAATAGGTGACTATAGACTTGCAAGATAGGATCAAGAACACACATATATTCATGAAAACATAATAGGTTCAGATCTAGAATCATGGCACTCGGGCCCTAGTGACAAGCATTAAGCATAGCAAAGTCATAGCAACATCAATCTCAGAACATAGTGGATACTAGGGATCAAACCCTAACAAAACTAACTTGATTACATGGTAAATCTCATCCAACCCATCACCGTCCAGCAAGCCTACGATGTAATTACTAACGCACAGCGGTAAGCATCCTGAAATTGGTGATGGAGGATGGTTGATGATGATGATGGCGACGAATCCCCCTCTCCGGAGCCCCGAACGGACTCCAGATCAGCCCTCTCAAGAGAGATTAGGGCTTGACGGCGGCTCCGTGTCATAAAACGCGATGAAACTTTCTCCCTGATTTTTTTATCCCCGAACGTGAATATATGGAGTTGGAGTTGAGGTCGGTGGAGGTCCATGGGGCCCACGAGATAGGAGGGCGCGCCCTAGGGGGGGCGCCCCCTGTCTCGTGGACAGCCTGTGGGCCCCCTGGTGTATATCTTTCGCCCAGAAATTCTTATTAATTCCAAAAAGTGCCTCCGTGGATTTTCAGGACATTCCGAGAACTTTTCTTTTCTACACATAAAACAACATCATGGCAGTTATGCTGAAAACAGCGTCAGTCCAGGTTAGTTTCATTCAAATCATGCAAGTTAGATTCCAAAACAAGGGCAAAAGTGTTTGGAAAAGTAGATACGCTGGAGACGTATCAACTCCCCCAAGCTTAAACCTTTTCTTGTCCTCAAGCAATTCAGTTGATAAACTGAAAGTGATAAAGAAAAACTTTTACAAACACTGTTTGCTCTTGTTGTTGTAACATGAGAAGCTAGCATTCAAGTTTCAGCAAATACTACGAACTAACCATACTCACAATAACACTTAGGTCTCACAATTACTCATATCAATAGCATAATCAGCTAGCGAGCCATAATAATAAAACTCGGATGACAACACTTTCTCAAAATAATCATAACATGATATAACAAAATGGTATCTCGCTACCCCTTTCTAAGACCGCAAAACATAAATGCAGAGCACCTTTAAAGATCAAGGACTGACTAAACATTGTAATTCATGGTAAAAGAGATCCAGTCAAGTCATACCCAATATAAACCAATAGTAATGAATGCAAATGACAATGTGCTCTCCAGCAGGTGCTTTTAATAAGAAGGGTGATGACTCAACATAAAAGTAAATAGATAGGCCCTTCGCAGAGGGAAGCAGGGATTTGTAGAGGTGCCAGAGCTCGGTTTCAAAATAGAGATTGAATAACATTTTGAGCGACATACTTTCACTATCAATGCAACAACTATGAGATGGATGTATCTTCCATACTACATGCATTATAGGCAATTCCCAAATAGAATAGTAAAGTTTTATACTCCCCCATCCACCAACAAGCATCAATCTATGGCTTGCTCGAAACAACGAGTACCTCCAACTAACAACATCCCTGGGGGAGTTTTGTTTAATTATTTTGATTTGCTTTGACCTTTTTGGATCATGGGACTAGGCATCCCGGTTACCGGCCCTTTCTCGTGAATGAGGAGCCGAGTCCACTCCTCTTGAGAATAATCCACCTAGCATGGAAGATATAGGCAGCCCTAGTTGTAACATGAGCTGCTCGAGCATACAAAACATAATTTCATTTGAAGGTTTATAGTTTGGCACATACAAATTTACTTGGAACGACAGGTAAATACCGCATATAGGAAGGTATGGTGGACTCATATGGAACAACTTTGGGGTTTAAGGAGTTTGGATGCACAAGCAGTATTCCCGCTTAGTAGAGGTGAAGGCTAGCAAAAAGACTGGGAAGCGACCAACTAAGAGAGCGACAACAGTCATAAAAATGCATTAAAATTAATTCACACCGAATACAAGCATGAGTAGGATATAATCCACCATGAACATAAATATCATGAAGCCTATGTTGATTTGATTCAACTACATGCGTAAACATGTGCCAAGTCGAGTCACTCAATTCATTCAAAGGAGGATACCATCCCATCATTGTGACGCCCCCGATTTAATCGTACACTAATCATGCACGCAAATGTGTACGATCAAGATCAGGGACTCACGGGAAGATATCACAACACAACTCTACAAATAAAATAAGTCATACAAGCATCATAATACAAGCCAGGGGCCTCGAGGGCTCGAATACAAGTGCTCGATCATAGACGAGTCAGCGGAAGCAACAATATCTGAGTACAGACATAAGTTAAACAAGTTTGCCTTAAGAAGGCTAGCACAAACTGGGATACAGATCGAAAGAGGAGCAGGCCTCCTGCCTGGGATCCTCCTAACTACTCCAGGTCGTCGTCAGCGGGCTGCACGTAGTAGTAGGCACCTCCGGTGTAGTAGGGGTCGTCGTCGACGGTGGCGTCTGGCCCCTGGACTCCAGCATCTGGTTGCGACAACCAGGTAGAAGGGAAAAGGGAAAAGAGGGAGAGAAGCAACCGTGAGTACTCATCCAAAGTACTCGCAAGCAAGGAACTAAACTACATATGCACGGGTATATGTGTAAGGAGGCCATATCAGTGGACTGAACTGCAGAAAGCCAGAATAAGAGGGGGATAGCTAGTCCTATCGAAGACTACGCTTCTGGCAGCCTCCGTCTTGCAGCATGTAGAAGAGAGTAGATAGAAGTCCTCCAAGTAGCATCTTCAAGTAGTGTCTCCAAGTAGCATCTCCAGTAGCATCTCCACGTAGCATCGCATAGCATAATCCTACCCGGCGATCCTCTCCTCGTCGCCCTGCGGAAAAGCGATCACCGGGTTGTCTGTGGAACTTGGAAGGGTGTGTTTTATTAAGTATCCGGTTCTAGTTGTCATAAGGTCAAGGTACAACTCCAAGTCGTCCTGTTACCGAAGATCACGGCTATTCGAATAGATTAACTTCCCTGCAGGGGTGCACCACATAGCCCAACACGCTCGATCCCATTTGGCCGGACACACTTTCCTGGGTCATGCCCGGCCTCGGAAGATCAACACGTCGCAGCCCCACCTAGGCAAAACAGAGAGGCCAGCACGCCGGTCTAAACCTAAGCGCGTAGGGGTCTGGGCCCATCGCCCTGGGCACACCTGCACGTTGCGAGGGCGGCCGAAAGCAGACCTAGCCTAGTGGCGTTCCAGTCCAATTCGGCGCGCGCCGCTCCGTCGCTGACGTCTGAAGTGCTTCGGCTGATACCACGACGTCGGGATACCCATAACTACTCCCACGTAGATGGTTAGTGCGTATAGGCTCGTAGCCAGACTCAGATCAAATACCAAGATCTCGTTAAGCGTGTTAAGTATCCGCGAACGCTGAACAGGGCCAAGCCCACCTGTCTCCTAGGTGGTCTCAACCTGCCCTGTCGCTCCGCCACAAAGTAACAGTCGAGGGCCGTCGGGAACCCAGGCCCACCTCTACCGGGATGGAGCCACCTGTCCTTTCAGCCCCCTCGTCAGAATCACTTGCGGGTACTCAATGAGCTGACCCGACTTTAGTCACCATCTGTATAGTATGTATGTATGTATAGCATATACCCGTGATCACCTCCCAAGTGATCACGGCCCGATAGTATAGCAAGGCAGACTGACAAGAATGTAGGGCCAATGATGATAAACTAGCATCCTATACTAAGCATTTAGGATTGCAGGTAAGGTATCAACAGATGTAGCGACAATGTCAAGCTATGCATCAGAATAGGATTAACGAAAGCAGTAACATGGTACACTACTCTAATGCAAGCAGTATAGAGGAGAATAGGCGATATCTGGTGATCAAGGGGGGGGCTTGCCTGGTTGCTC